>NW_026045288.1:0-64197 GCF_943734845.2 Anopheles funestus | reverse complement strand
CAGAAACCTAAGTTTTTACAAAAAAAACCTAAGTTTTTTACAAAGAAAACCTAAGTTTCTACAACAAAAACCTAAGTTTTTACAACAAAAACCTAAGTTTTTACAACAAAAACCTAAGTTTTTACAACAGAAACCTAAGTTTTTACAACAAAAACCTAAGTTTTTACAACAAAAACCTAAGTTTTTACAACAAAAACCTAAGTTTTTACAACAGAAACCTAAGTTTTTACAACAGAAACCTAAGTTTTTACAACAGAAACCAAAGTTTTTACAACAGAAACCTAAGTTTTTACAACAGAAACCTAAGTTTTTACAACAGAAACCTAAGTTTTTACAAAGAAAACCTAAGTTTTTACAACAAAAACCTAAGTTTTTACAACAAAAACCTAAGTTTTTACAACAAAAACCTAAGTTTTTACAACAGAAACCTAAGTTTTTACAACAAAAACCTAAGTTTTTACAACAAAAACCTAAGTTTTTTACAACAGAAACCATAGTTTTTACAACAAAAACCTAAGTTTTTACAACAAAAACCTAAGTTTTTACAACAAAAACCTAAGTTTTTACAACAAAAACCTAAGTTTTTACAACAAAAACCTAAGTTTTTACAACAAAAACCTAAGTTTTTACAACAGAAACCTAAGTTTTTACAACAGAAACCTAAGTTTTTACAAAAAAAACCTAAGTTTTTACAACAGAAACCTAAGTTTTTACAACAGAAACCTAAGTTTTTACAACAGAAACCTAAGTTTTTACAAAAAAAACCTAAGTTTTTACAACAAAAACCTAAGTTTTTACAACAAAAACCTAAGTTTTTACAACAAAAACCTAAGTTTTTACAACAAAAACCTAAGTTTTTACAACAGAAACCTAAGTTTTTACAACAGAAACCTAAGTTTTTACAAAGAAAACCTAAGTTTTTACAAAGAAAACCTAAGTTTTTACAACAAAAACCTAAGTTTTTACAACAAAAACCTAAGTTTTTACAAAAAAAACCTAAGTTTTTACAACAAAAACCTAAGTTTTTACAACAAAAACCTAAGTTTTTACAAAGAAAACCTAAGTTTTTACAACAAAAACCTAAGTTTTTACAACAAAAACCTAAGTTTTTACAACAAAAACCTAAGTTTTTACAACAGAAACCTAAGTTTTTACAACAGAAACCTAAGTTTTTACAAAGAAAACCTAAGTTTTTACAAAGAAAACCTAAGTTTTTACAACAAAAACCTAAGTTTTTACAACAAAAACCTAAGTTTTTACAACAAAAACCTAAGTTTTTACAACAGAAACCTAAGTTTTTACAACAAAAACCTAAGTTTTTACAACAAAAACCTAAGTTTTTACAACAAAAACCTAAGTTTTTACAACAGAAACCTAAGTTTTTACAACAGAAACCTAAGTTTTTACAACAAAAACCTAAGTTTTTACAACAAAAACCTAAGTTTTTACAACAAAAACCTAAGTTTTTACAACAAAAACCTAAGTTTTTACAACAAAAACCTAAGTTTTTACAACAAAAACCTAAGTTTTTACAACAGAAACCTAAGTTTTTACAACAAAAACCTAAGTTTTTACAACAAAAACCTAAGTTTTTACAACAGAAACCTAAGTTTTTACAACAGAAACCTAAGTTTTTACAAAAAAAACCTAAGTTTTTACAAAGAAAACCTAAGTTTTTACAACAAAAACCTAAGTTTTTACAACAAAAACCTAAGTTTTTACAACAGAAACCTAAGTTTTTACAACAGAAACCTAAGTTTTTACAACAAAAACCTAAGTTTTTACAACAGAAACCTAAGTTTTTACAACAGAAACCTAAGTTTTTACAAAAAAAACCTAAGTTTTTACAACAGAAACCTAAGTTTTTACAACAGAAACCTAAGTTTTTACAACAGAAACCTAAGTTTTTACAAATAAAACCTAAGTTTTTACAACAAAAACCTAAGTTTTTACAACAAAAACCTAAGTTTTTACAAAAAAAACCTAAGTTTTTACAAAGAAAACCTAAGTTTTTACAACAAAAACCTAAGTTTTTACAACAAAAACCTAAGTTTTTACAACAGAAACCTAAGTTTTTACAACAGAAACCTAAGTTTTTACAACAAAAACCTAAGTTTTTACAACAGAAACCTAAGTTTTTACAACAGAAACCTAAGTTTTTACAAAAAAAACCTAAGTTTTTACAACAGAAACCTAAGTTTTTACAACAGAAACCTAAGTTTTTACAACAGAAACCTAAGTTTTTACAAAAAAAACCTAAGTTTTTACAACAAAAACCTAAGTTTTTACAACAAAAACCTAAGTTTTTACAACAAAAACCTAAGTTTTTACAACAAAAACCTAAGTTTTTACAACAGAAACCTAAGTTTTTACAACAAAAACCTAAGTTTTTACAAAGAAAACCTAAGTTTTTACAAAGAAAACCTAAGTTTTTACAACAAAAACCTAAGTTTTTACAACAAAAACCTAAGTTTTTACAACAAAAACCTAAGTTTTTACAACAAAAACCTAAGTTTTTACAACAAAAACCTAAGTTTTTACAAAGAAAACCTAAGTTTTTACAACAAAAACCTAAGTTTTTACAACAAAAACCTAAGTTTTTACAACAAAAACCTAAGTTTTTACAACAGAAACCTAAGTTTTTACAACAGAAACCTAAGTTTTTACAAAGAAAACCTAAGTTTTTACAAAGAAAACCTAAGTTTTTACAACAAAAACCTAAGTTTTTACAACAAAAACCTAAGTTTTTACAACAAAAACCTAAGTTTTTACAACAGAAACCTAAGTTTTTACAACAAAAACCTAAGTTTTTACAACAAAAACCTAAGTTTTTACAACAAAAACCTAAGTTTTTACAACAGAAACCTAAGTTTTTACAACAGAAACCTAAGTTTTTACAACAAAAACCTAAGTTTTTACAACAAAAACCTAAGTTTTTACAACAAAAACCTAAGTTTTTACAACAAAAACCTAAGTTTTTACAACAAAAACCTAAGTTTTTACAACAAAAACCTAAGTTTTTACAACAGAAACCTAAGTTTTTACAAAAAAAACCTAAGTTTTTACAACAAAAACCTAAGTTTTTACAACAAAAACCTAAGTTTTTACAAAGAAAACCTAAGTTTTTACAACAAAAACCTAAGTTTTTACAACAAAAACCTAAGTTTTTACAACAAAAACCTAAGTTTTTACAACAGAAACCTAAGTTTTTACAACAGAAACCTAAGTTTTTACAAAGAAAACCTAAGTTTTTACAAAGAAAACCTAAGTTTTTACAACAAAAACCTAAGTTTTTACAACAAAAACCTAAGTTTTTACAACAAAAACCTAAGTTTTTACAACAGAAACCTAAGTTTTTACAACAAAAACCTAAGTTTTTACAACAAAAACCTAAGTTTTTACAACAAAAACCTAAGTTTTTACAACAAAAACCTAAGTTTTTACAACAGAAACCTAAGTTTTTACAACAGAAACCTAAGTTTTTACAAAAAAAACCTAAGTTTTTACAACAGAAACCTAAGTTTTTACAACAGAAACCTAAGTTTTTACAACAGAAACCTAAGTTTTTACAACAAAAACCTAAGTTTTTACAACAAAAACCTAAGTTTTTACAACAAAAACCTAAGTTTTTACAACAAAAACCTAAGTTTTTACAACAAAAACCTAAGTTTTTACAACAGAAACCTAAGTTTTTACAAAAAAAACCTAAGTTTTTACAAAAAAAACCTAAGTTTTTACAACAAAAACCTAAGTTTTTACAACAAAAACCTAAGTTTTTACAACAAAAACCTAAGTTTTTACAACAAAAACCTAAGTTTTTACAACAGAAACCTAAGTTTTTACAACAGAAACCTAAGTTTTTACAAAGAAAACCTAAGTTTTTACAAAGAAAACCTAAGTTTTTACAACAAAAACCTAAGTTTTTACAACAAAAACCTAAGTTTTTACAACAAAAACCTAAGTTTTTACAACAGAAACCTAAGTTTTTACAACAAAAACCTAAGTTTTTACAACAAAAACCTAAGTTTTTACAACAAAAACCTAAGTTTTTACAACAGAAACCTAAGTTTTTACAACAGAAACCTAAGTTTTTACAAAAAAAACCTAAGTTTTTACAACAAAAACCTAAGTTTTTACAACAAAAACCTAAGTTTTTACAACAAAAACCTAAGTTTTTACAACAAAAACCTAAGTTTTTACAACAAAAACCTAAGTTTTTACAACAGAAACCTAAGTTTTTACAAAAAAAACCTAAGTTTTTACAACAAAAACCTAAGTTTTTACAACAAAAACCTAAGTTTTTACAAAGAAAACCTAAGTTTTTACAACAAAAACCTAAGTTTTTACAACAAAAACCTAAGTTTTTACAACAAAAACCTAAGTTTTTACAACAGAAACCTAAGTTTTTACAACAGAAACCTAAGTTTTTACAAATAAAACCTAAGTTTTTACAAAGAAAACCTAAGTTTTTACAACAAAAACCTAAGTTTTTACAACAAAAACCTAAGTTTTTACAACAAAAACCTAAGTTTTTACAACAGAAACCTAAGTTTTTACAACAAAAACCTAAGTTTTTACAACAAAAACCTAAGTTTTTACAACAAAAACCTAAGTTTTTACAACAGAAACCTAAGTTTTTACAACAGAAACCTAAGTTTTTACAACAGAAACCTAAGTTTTTACAACAGAAACCTAAGTTTTTACAACAGAAACCTAAGTTTTTACAACAGAAACCTAAGTTTTTACAAAGAAAACCTAAGTTTTTACAACAAAAACCTAAGTTTTTACAACAAAAACCTAAGTTTTTACAACAAAAACCTAAGTTTTTACAACAGAAACCTAAGTTTTTACAACAAAAACCTAAGTTTTTACAACAAAAACCTAAGTTTCTACAACAGAAACCTTAGTTTTTACAACAAAAACCTAAGTTTTTACAACAAAAACCTAAGTTTTTACAACAAAAACCTAAGTTTTTACAACAAAAACCTAAGTTTTTACAACAAAAACCTAAGTTTTTACAACAAAAACCTAAGTTTTTACAACAGAAACCTAAGTTTTTACAACAAAAACCTAAGTTTTTACAACAGAAACCTAAGTTTTTACAACAGAAACCTAAGTTTTTACAACAGAAACCTAAGTTTTTACAACAGAAACCTTAGTTTTTACAACAGAAACCTAAGTTTTTACAACAGAAACCTAAGTTTTTACAAAGAAAACCTAAGTTTTTACAACAAAAACCTAAGTTTTTACAACAAAAACCTAAGTTTTTACAACAAAAACCTAAGTTTTTACAACAGAAACCTAAGTTTTTACAACAAAAACCTAAGTTTTTACAACAAAAACCTAAGTTTTTACAACAAAAACCTAAGTTTTTACAAAAAAAACCTAAGTTTTTACAACAAAAACCTAAGTTTTTACAACAGAAACCTAAGTTTTTACAACAGAAACCTAAGTTTCTACAACAAAAACCTAAGTTTTTACAACAGAAACCTAAGTTTTTACAACAAAAACCTAAGTTTTTACAACAAAAACCTAAGTTTTTACAACAAAAACCTAAGTTTCTACAACAAAAACCTAAGTTTTCACAACAAAAACCTAAGTTTTTACAACAAAAACCTAAGTTTTTACAAAAAAAACCTAAGTTTTTACAAAGAAAACCTAAGTTTTTACAAAAAAAACCTAAGTTTTTACAACAAAAACCTAAGTTTTTACAAAAAAAACCTAAGTTTTTACAACAGAAACCTAAGTTTTTACAACAAAAACATAAGTTTTTACAACAGAAACCTAAGTTTTTACAAAGAAAACCTAAGTTTTTACAACAAAAACCTAAGTTTTTACAACAAAAACCTAAGTTTTTACAACAAAAACCTAAGTTTTTACAACAAAAACCTAAGTTTTTACAACAGAAACCTAAGTTTTTACAACAGAAACCTAAGTTTTTACAACAGAAACCTAAGTTTTTACAACAGAAACCTAAGTTTTTACAACAAAAACCTAAGTTTTTACAACAGAAACCTAAGTTTTTACAACAGAAACCTAAGTTTTTACAAAGAAAACCTAAGTTTTTACAACAAAAACCTAAGTTTTTACAACAAAAACCTAAGTTTTTACAACAAAAACCTAAGTTTTTACAACAGAAACCTAAGTTTTTACAACAAAAACCTAAGTTTTTACAACAAAAACCTAAGTTTTTACAACAAAAACCTAAGTTTTTACAAAAAAAACCTAAGTTTTTACAACAAAAACCTAAGTTTTTACAACAAAAACCTAAGTTTTTACAACAAAAACCTAAGTTTCTACAACAAAAACCTAAGTTTTTACAAAGAAAACCTAAGTTTTTACAACAAAAACCTAAGTTTTTACAAAAAAAACCTAAGTTTTTACAAAAAAAACCTCAGTTTTTACAAAAAAAACCTAAGTTTTTACAACAAAAACCTAAGTTTTTACAAAAAAACCTAAGTTTTTACAACAGAAACCTAAGTTTTTACAACAGAAACCTAAGTTTTTACAACAAAAACCTAAGTTTTTACAACAGAAACCTAAGTTTTTACAACAGAAACCTAAGTTTTTACAAAAATAACCTAACTTTTACTAAAACTAACTTTTTCTAAAAAACCTAACTTTTTCTAAAAAACCTAACTTTTTCGAAAAAACCTAACTTTTTCTAAAAAACCTAACTTTTACCAAAACTAACTTTTTCTAAAAAAACCTAACTTTTTCTAAAAAACCTAACATTTTTGGAAAAACCAAACTTTTAATAAAACTAACTTTTTCGAAAAAAATTAACTTTTCGAAAAAACCTAACTTTTACCAAAACTAACTTTTTCGAAAAAACCTAACTTTTTATTAAAAACCTAACTTATGCCGAAACTAACTTTTTCTCAAAAACCTAACTTGTACCAAAACTAACTTTTTCGAAAAAACCTAACTTATACCAAAACTAACTTTTTTGAAAAAACCTAACTTATACCAAAACTAACTTTTTCGAAAAAACCTAACTTTTTCTAAAAAACCTAACTTTTACCAAAACTAACTTATTATAAAAAACCTAACTTTTTCTCAAAAAACTAACTTATACCAAAACTAACTTTTTCTTAAAAACCTAACTTTTTCTTAAAAATCTAACTTTTTCTTAAAAACCTAACTTATACCAAAACTAACTTTTTCGAAAAAACCTAACTTATACCAAAACTAACTTTTTCTTAAATACCTAACTTATACCAAAACTAACCTTTTCGAAAAAACCTAACTTTTTCGAAAAAACCTAACTTATACCAAAACTAACTTTTTCGAAAAAACCTAACTTATACCAAAACTAACTTTTTCGAAAAAACCTAACTTTTTCTAAAAAACCTAACTTATACCAAAACTAACTTTTTCGAAAAAACCTAACTTATACCAAAACTAACTTTTTCTTAAAAACCTAACTTATACCAAAACTAACTTTTTCGAAAAAACCTAACTTATACCAAAACTAACTTTTTCTAAAAAACCTAACTTATACCAAAACTAACTTTTTCGAAAAAACCTAACTTTTTCGAAAAAACCTAACTTTTACCAAAACTTACTTTTTCGAAAAAACCTAACTTATACCAAAACTAACTTTTTCGAAAAAACCTAACTTTTACCAAAACTAACTTTTTCGAAAAAACCTAACTTATACCAAAACTAACTTTTTCGAAAAAACCTAACTTATACCAAAACTAACTTTTTCGAAAAAACCTAACTCATACCAAAACTAACGTTTTCTAAAAAACCTAACTTATACCAATACTAACTTTTTCTTAAAAACCTAACTTATACCAAAACTAAATTTTTCGAAAAAACCTAACTTATACCAAAACTAACTTTTTCGAAAAAACCTAACTCATACCAAAACTAACTTTTTCTAAAAAACCTAACCTATACCAATACTAACTTTTTCGAAAAAACCTAACTTATACCAAAACTAACTTTTTCGAAAAAACCTAACTCATACCAAAACTAACTTTTTCGAAAAAACCTAATTTATACCAAAACTAACTTTTTCGAAAAAACCTAACTTATACCATAACTAACTTTTTCTTAAAAACCTTACTTTTTCGAAAAAATCTAACTTTTACCAAAACTAACTTTTTCGAAAAAACCTAACTTTTTCATAAACACCTAACTTATACCAAAACTAACTTTTTCTTAAAAACCTAACTTTTACCAAAACTAACTTATTCTAAAAAACCTAACTTTTTCGCAAAAACCTAACTTATACCAAAACTAACTTTTTCTTAAAAACCTAACTTATACCCAAACTAACTTTTTCGAAAAAACCTAACTTATACCAAAACTAACTTTTTCTAAAAAACCTTACTTTTTCGAAAAAACCTAACTTTTACCAAAACTAACTTTTTCTAAAAAACCTAACTTATACCAAAATTAACTTTTTCTTAAAAACCTAACTTATACCAAAACTAACTTTTTCGAAAAAACCTAACTTATACCAAAACTAACTTTTTCTTAAAAACCTAACTTGTACCAAAACTAACTTTTTCGAAAAAACCTAACTTATACCAAAACTAACTTTTTCTAAAAAACCTTACTTTTTCGAAAAAACCTAACTTTTACCAAAACTAACTTTTTCGAAAAAACCTAACTTTTTCATAAAAACCTAACTTATACCAAAACTAACTTTTTCTTAAAAACCTAACTTTTACCAAAACTAACTTTTTCGAAAAAACCTAACTTTTTCATAAAAACCTAACTTATACCAAAACTAACTTTTTCTAAAAAACCTAACTTATACCAAAACTAACTTTTTCTAAAAAACCTAACTTATACCAAAACTAACTTTTAAGAAAAAACCTCACTTATACCAATACTAACTTTTTCGAAAAAACCTAACTTATACCAAAACTAACTTTTTCGAAAAAACCTAACTCATAAAAAAACTAACTTTTTCGAAAAAACCTAACTTATAAAAAAACTAACTTTTTCGAAAAAACCTAACTTATACCAAAACTAACTTTTTCGAAAAAACCTAACTTATACCAAAACTAACTTTTTCTGAAAAATCTAATTTATACCAAAACTAACTTTTTCTAAAAAACCTAACTCATACCAAAACTAACTTTTTCTAAAAAACCTAATTTATACCAAAACTAACTTTTTCGAAAAAACCTAATTTATACCAAAACTAACTTTTTCTAAAAAACCTAACTTATACCAAAACTAACTTTTTCGAAAAAACCTAACTTATACCAAAACTAACTTTTTCGAAAAAACCTATCTTTTACCAAAACTAACTTATTCTAAAAAACCTAGCTTTTTCTCAAAAACCTAACTTTTACCAAAATTAACTTTTTCTTAAAAACCTAACTTTTTCTAAAAAACCTAACTTATACCAAAACTAACTTTTTCGAAAAAACCTAACTCATACCAAAACTAACTTTTTCGAAAAAACCTAACTTATAAAAAAACTAACTTTTTCGAAAAAACCTTACTTATACCAAAACTCACTTTTTCTAAAAAACCTAACTTATACCAAAACTAACTTTTTCGAAAAAACCTAACTTATACCAAAACTAACTTTTTCGAAAAAACCTAACTTTTACCAAAACTAACTTATTCTAAAAAACCTAGCTTTTTCTCAAAAACCTAACTTATACCAAAATTAACTTTTTCTTAAAAACCTAACTTTTTCTAAAAAACCTAACTTATACCAAAACTAACTTTTTCGAAAAAACCTAACTTATACCAAAACTAACTTTTTCATAAAAACCTAACTTATACCAAAACTAACTTTTTCTAAAAAACCTTACTTTTTCGAAAAAACCTAACTTTTACCAAAACTAACTTTTTCGAAAAAACCTAACTTTTACCAAAACTAACTTTTTCTTAAAAACCTAACTTTAACCAAAACTAACTTTTTCGAAAAAACCTAACTTTTTCATAAAAACCTAACTTATACCAAAACTAACTTTTTCTAAAAAACCTAACTTATACCAAAACTAACTTTTTCTAAAAAACCTAACTTATACCAAAACTAACTTTTAAGAAAAAACCTCACTTATACCAATACTAACTTTTTCGAAAAAACCTAACTCATAAAAAAACTAACTTTTTCGAAAAAACCTAACTTATAAAAAAACTAACTTTTTCGAAAAAACCTAACTTATACCAAAACTAACTTTTTCGAAAAAACCTAACTTATACCAAAACTAACTTTTTCTGAAAAATCTAATTTATACCAAAACTAACTTTTTCTAAAAAACCTAACTTATACCAAAACTAACTTTTTCTAAAAAACCTAATTTATACCAAAACTAACTTTTTCGAAAAAACCTAATTTATACCAAAACTAACTTTTTCTAAAAAACCTAACTTATACCAAAACTAACTTTTTCGAAAAAACCTAACTTATACCAAAACTAACTTTTTCGAAAAAACCTATCTTTTACCAAAACTAACTTATTCTAAAAAACCTAGCTTTTTCTCAAAAACCTAACTTTTACCAAAATTAACTTTTTCTTAAAAACCTAACTTTTTCTAAAAAACCTAACTTATACCAAAACTAACTTTTTCGAAAAAACCTAACTCATACCAAAACTAACTTTTTCGAAAAAACCTAACTTATAAAAAAACTAACTTTTTCGAAAAAACCTTACTTATACCAAAACTCACTTTTTCTAAAAAACCTAACTTATACCAAAACTAACTTTTTCGAAAAAACCTAACTTATACCAAAACTAACTTTTTCGAAAAAACCTAACTTTTACCAAAACTAACTTATTCTAAAAAACCTAGCTTTTTCTCAAAAACCTAACTTATACCAAAATTAACTTTTTCTTAAAAACCTAACTTTTTCTAAAAAACCTAACTTATACCAAAACTAACTTTTTCGAAAAAACCTAACTTATACCAAAACTAACTTTTTCATAAAAACCTAACTTATACCAAAACTAACTTTTTCTAAAAAACCTTACTTTTTCGAAAAAACCTAACTTTTACCAAAACTAACTTTTTCGAAAAAACCTAACTTTTTCATAATAACCTAACTTATACCAAAACTAACTTTTTCGAAAAAACCTAACTTATACCAAAACTAACTTTTTCTTAAAAACCTAACTTTTACCAAAACTAACTTTTTCGAAAAAACCTAACTTTTTCATAAAAACCTAACTTATACCAAAACTAACTTTTTCTAAAAAACCTAACTTATACCAAAACTAACTTTTTCGAAAAAACCTAACTTATACCAAAACTAACTTTTTCTAAAAAACCTAACTTATACCAAAACTAACTTTTTCGAAAAAACCTAACTTATACCAAAACTAACTTTTTCTTAAAAACCTAACTTATACCAAAACTAACTTTTTCTAAAAAAACCTAACTTATACCAAAACTAACTTTTTCGAAAAAACCTAATTTATACCAAAACTAACTTTTTCGAAAAAACCTAACTTATACCAAAACTAACTTTTTCGAAAAAACCTAACTTTTTCTAAAAAACCTAACTTTTACCAAAACTAACTTTTTCTAAAAAACCTTACTTATACCAAAACTAACTTTTTCTAAAAAAACCTAACTTTTTCATAAAAACCTTACTTATACCAAAACTAACTTTTTCATAAAAACCTAACTTATACCAAAACTAACTTTTTCGAAAAAACCTAACTTTTTCATAAAAACCTAACTTATACCAAAACTAACTTTTTCTAAAAAACCTAACTTATACCAAAACTAATTTTTTCGAAAAAACCTAACTTATACCAAAACTAACTTTTTCTAAAAAACCTAACTTATACCAAAACTAACTTTTTTTAAAAAAACCTAACTTATACCAAAACTAACTTTTTCGAAAAAACCTAATTTATACCAAAACTAACTTTTTCGAAAAAACCTAACTTATACCAAAACTAACTTTTTCGAAAAAACCTAACTTATACCAAAACTAACTTTTTCGAAAAAACCTAACTTATACCAAAACTAACTTTTTCGAAAAAACCTAACTTTTTCTAAAAAACCTAACTTTTACCAAAACTAACTTTTTCTAAAAAACCTTACTTATACCAAAACTAACTTTTTCTAAAAAAACCTAACTTATACCAAAACTAACTTTTTCTAAAAAACCTAACTTATACCAAAACTAACTTTTTCGAAAAAACCTAACTTATACCAAAACTAACTTTTTCGAAAAAACCTAACTTATACCAAAACTAACTTTTTCGAAAAAACCTAACTTTTACCAAAACTAACTTTTTCGAAAAAACCTAACTTTTACCAAAACTAACTTTTTCGAAAAAACCTAACTTTTTCTTAAAAACCTAACTTATACCAAAACTAACTTTTTCTCAAAAACCTAACTTATACCAAAACTAACTTTTTCGAAAAAACCTAACTTTTACCAAAACTAACTTATTCTAAAAAACCTAACTTTTTCTCAAAAACCTAACTTATACCAAAATTAACTTTTTCTTAAAAACCTAACTTTTTCTTAAAAACCTAACTTATACCAAAACTAACTTTTTCTTAAAAACCTTACTTTTTCTCAAAAACCTAACTTATACCAAAACTAACTTTTTCTTAAAAACCTAACTTTTTCTTAAAAACCTAACTTATACCAAAACTAACTTTTTCGAAAAAACCTAACTTATGCCAAAACTAACTTTTTCGAAAAAACCTAATTTATACCAAAACTAACTTTTTCGAAAAAACCTAACTTATACCAAAACTAACTTTTTCGAAAAAACCTAACTTATACCAAAACTAACTTTTTCTTAAAAACCTAACTTATACCAAAACTAGCTTTTTCTTAAAAACCTAACTTTTTCTTAAAAACCTAACTTATACCAAAACTAACTTTTTCGAAAAAACCTAACTTATGCCAAAACTAACTTTTTCGAAAAAACCTAATTTATACCAAAACTAACTTTTTCGAAAAAACCTAACTTATACCAAAACTAACTTTTTCTTAAAAACCTTACTTTTTCGAAAAAACCTAACTTATACCAAAACTAACTTTTTCTAAAAAACCTAACTTATACCAAAACTAACTTTTTCTCAAAAACCTAACTTATACCAAAACTAACTTTTTCGAAAAAACTTAACTTATACCAAAACTAACTTTTTCTTAAAAACCTAACTTATACCAAAACTAACTTTTTCGAAAAAACCTAACTTATACCAAAACTAACTTTTTTGAAAAAACCTAACTTATACCAACACTAACTTTTTCGAAAAAACCTAACTTTTACCAAAACTAACTTTTTCGAAAAAACCTAACTTTTTCTTAAAAACCTAACTTATACCAAAACTAACTTTTTCTCAAAAACCTAACTTATACCAAAACTAACTTTTTCGAAAAAACCTAACTTTTACCAAAACTAACTTATTCTAAAAAACCTAACTTTTTCTCAAAAACCTAACTTATACCAAAATTAACTTTTTCTTAAAAACCTAACTTTTTCTTAAAAACCTAACTTATACCAAAACTAACTTTTTCTTAAAAACCTTACTTTTTCTCAAAAACCTAACTTATACCAAAACTAACTTTTTCTTAAAAACCTAACTTATACCAAAACTAGCTTTTTCTTAAAAACCTAACTTTTTCTTAAAAACCTAACTTATACCAAAACTAATTTTTTCGAAAAAACCTAACTTATGCCAAAACTAACTTTTTCGAAAAAACCTAATTTATACCAAAACTAACTTTTTCGAGAAAACCTAACTTATGCCAAAACTAACTTTTTCGAAAAAACCTAATTTATACCAAAACTAACTTTTTCTTAAAAACCTAACTTATACCAAAACTAACTTTTTCGAAAAAACCTAACTTATACCAAAACTAACTTTTTTGAAAAAACCTAACTTATACCAACACTAACTTTTTCGAAAAAACCTAACTTTTACCAAAACTAACTTTTTCGAAAAAACCTAACTTTTTCTTAAAAACCTAACTTATACCAAAACTAACTTTTTCTCAAAAACCTAACTTATACCAAAACTAACTTTTTCGAAAAAACCTAACTTTTACCAAAACTAACTTATTCTAAAAAACCTAACTTTTTCTCAAAAACCTAACTTATACCAAAATTAACTTTTTCTTAAAAACCTAACTTTTTCTTAAAAACCTAACTTATACCAAAACTAACTTTTTCTTAAAAACCTTACTTTTTCTCAAAAACCTAACTTATACCAAAACTAACTTTTTCTTAAAAACCTAACTTATACCAAAACTAGCTTTTTCTTAAAAACCTAACTTTTTCTTAAAAACCTAACTTATACCAAAACTAATTTTTTCGAGAAAACCTAACTTATGCCAAAACTAACTTTTTCGAAAAAACCTAACTTTTTCGAAAAAACCTAACTTATACCAAAACTAACTTTTTCTTAAAAACCTAACTTATACCAAAACTAACTTTTTCGAAAAAACCTAACTTATGCCAAAACTAACTTTTTCGAAAAAACCTAATTTATACCAAAACTAACTTTTTCGAGAAAACCTAACTTATACCAAAACTAACTTTTTCGAAAAAACCTAACTTATACCAAAACTAACTTTTTCTTAAAAACCTAACTTATACCAAAACTAGCTTTTTCTTAAAAACCTAACTTTTTCTTAAAAACCTAACTTATACCAAAACTAATTTTTTCGAAAAAACCTAACTTATGCCAAAACTAACTTTTTCGAAAAAACCTAATTTATACCAAAACTAACTTTTTCGAAAAAACCTAACTTATACCAAAACTAACTTTTTCTTAAAAACCTTACTTTTTCGAAAAAACCTAACTTATACCAAAACTAACTTTTTCTAAAAAACCTAACTTATACCAAAACTAACTTTTTCGAAAAAACCTAACTTATACCAAAACTAACTTTTTCTGAAAAATCTAATTTATACCAAAACTAACTTTTTCTAAAAAACCTAACTTATACCAAAACTAACTTTTTCTAAAAAACCTAATTTATACCAAAACTAACTTTTTCGAAAAAACCTAATTTATACCAAAACTAACTTTTTCTAAAAAACCTAACTTATACCAAAACTAACTTTTTCTAAAAAACCTAACTTATAACAAAACTAACTTTTTCTATAAAACCTAACTTATACCAAAACTAACTTTTTCTAAAAAACCTAACTTTCTCATAACAACCTAACTTATACCAAAACTAACTTTTTCGAAAAAACCTAACTTATACCAAAACTAACTTTTTCTTAAAAACCTAACTTATACCAAAACTAACTTTTTCGAAAAAACCTAACTTATACCAAAACTAACTTTTTCTAAAAAACCTTACTTTTTCGAAAAAACCTTACTTTTATCAAAACTATTTTTTTCGAAAAAACCTAACTTTTTCATAAAAACCTAACTTATACCAAAACTAACTTTTTCGAAAAAACCTAACTTATACCAAAACTAACTTTTTCTTAAAAACCTAACTTATACCAAAACTAACTTTTTCGAAAAAACCTAACTTTTTCTTAAAAACCTAACTTATACCAAAACTAACTTTTTCGAAAAAACCTAACTTATGCCAAAACTAACTTTTTCGAAAAAACCTAATTTATACCAAAACTAACTTTTTCGAAAAAACCTAACTTATACCAAAACTAACTTTTTCTAAAAAACCTTACTTTTAAAAAAACTAACTTTTTCGAAAAAACCTAACTTATACCAAAACTAACTTTTTCTTAAAAACCTAACTTATACCAAAACTAACTTTTTCGAAAAAACCTAACTTTTTCTTAAAAACCTAACTTATACCAAAACTAACTTTTTCTCAAAAACCTAACTTGTACCAAAACTAACTTTTTCGAAAAAACCTAACTTATACCAAAACTAACTTTTTTGAAAAAACCTAACTTATACCAAAACTAACTTTTTCGAAAAAACCTAACTTTTTCTAAAAAACCTAACTTTTACCAAAACTAACTTATTATAAAAAACCTAACTTTTTCTCAAAAACCTAACTTATACCAAAACTAACTTTTTCTTAAAAACCTAACTTTTTCTTAAAAATCTAACTTTTTCTTAAAAACCTAACTTATACCAAAACTAACTTTTTCGAAAAAACCTAACTTTTTCGAAAAAACCTAACTTATACCAAAACTAACTTTTTCTAAAAAACCTAACTTATACCAAAACTAACTTTTTCTTAAAAAAATAACTTATACCAAAACTAACTTTTTCTTAAAAACCTAACTTATACCAAAACTAACTTTTTCTAAAAAACCTAACTTTTTCTAAAAAACCTAACTTATACCAAAACTAACTTTTTCGAAAAAACCTAACTTATACCAAAACTAACTTTTTCTTAAAAACCTAACTTATACCAAAACTAACTTTTTCGAAAACACCTAACTTATACCAAAACTAACTTTTTCTAAAAAACCTAACTTTTTCGAAAAAACCTAACTTATACCAAAACTAACTTTTTCGAAAAAACCTAACTTTTACCAAAACTAACTTTTTCTCAAAAACCTAACTTATACCAAAACTAACTTTTTCGAAAAAACCTAACTTTTACCAAAAAACCTAACTTTTTCTAAAAAACCTAACTTATACCAAAACTAACTTTTTCTCAAAAACCTAACTTATACCAAAACTAACTTTTTCGAAAAAACCTAACTTATACCAAAACTAATTTTTTCGAAAAAACCTAACTTATACCAAAACTAACTTTTTCTCAAAAACCTAACTTATACCAAAACTAACTTTTTCGAAAAAACCTAACTTTTACCAAAAAACCTAACTTTTTCGAAAAAACCTAACTTATACCAAAACTAACTTTTTCGAAAAAACCTAACTTATACCAAAACTAACTTTTTCTCAAAAACCTAACTTATACCAAAACTAACTTTTTCGAAAAAACCTAACTTTTTCATAAAAACCTAACTTATACCAAAACTAACTTTTTCGAAAAAACCTAACTTATACCAAAACTAACTTTTTCTTAAAAACCTAACTTATACCAAAACTAACTTTTTTTAAAAAAACCTAACTTATACCAAAACTAACTTTTTCGAAAAAACCTAATTTATACCAAAACTAACTTTTTCGAAAAAACCTAACTTATACCAAAACTAACTTTTTCGAAAAAACCTAACTTATACCAAAACCAATTTTTTCGAAAAAACCTAACTTATACCAAAACTAACTTTTTCTCAAAAACCTAACTTATACCAAAACTAACTTTTTCGAAAAAACCTAACTTTTACCAAAAAACCTAACTTTTTCTAAAAAACCTAACTTATACCAAAACTAACTTTTTCTAAAAAACCTAACTTATACCAAAACTAACTTTTTCTTAAAAACCTAACTTATACCAAAACTAACTTTTTCTAAAAAACCTAACTTATACCAAAACTAACTTTTTCGAAAAAACCTAACTTATACCAAAACTAACTTTTTCGAAAAAACCTAACTTATAAAAAACCTAACTTTTTCTCAAAAACCTAACTTATACCAAAACTAACTTTTTCTAAAAAACCTAACTTATACCAAAACTAACTTTTTCTAAAAAACCTTACTTATACCAAAACTAACTTTTTCGAAAAAACCTAACTTTTTCGAAAAAACCTAACTTATACCAAAACTAACTTTTTCTAAAAAACCTTACTTATACCAAAACTAACTTTTTCTCAAAAACCTAACTTATACCAAAATTAACTTTTTCTTAAAAACCTAACTTTTTCTAAAAAACCTAACTTATACCAAAACTAACTTTTTCTAAAAAACCTAACTTATACCAAAACTAACTTTTTCTCAAAAACCTAACTTATACCAAAACTAACTTTTTCTAAAAAACCTAACTTATACCAAAACTAACTTTTTCTAAAAAACCTTACTTATACCAAAACTAACTTTTTCGAAAAAACCTAACTTTTTCATAAAAACCTAACTTATACCAAAACTAACTTTTTCGAAAAAACCTTACTTATACCAAAACTAACTTTTTCTCAAAAACCTAACTTATACCAAAACTAACTTTTTCTTAAAAACCTAACTTTTTCTAAAAAACCTAACTTATACCAAAACTAACTTTTTCGAAAAAACCTAACTTATACCAAAACTAACTTTTTCTAAAAAACCTAACTTTTTCGAAAAAACCTAACTTTTACCAAAACTTACTTTTTCGAAAAAACCTAACTTATACCAAAACTAACTTTTTCGAAAAAACCTAACTTTTACCAAAACTAACTTTTTCGAAAAAACCTAACTTTTTCATAAAAACCTAACTTATACCAAAACTAACTTTTTCTAAAAAACCTAACTTATACCAAAACTAACTTTTTCTAAAAAACCTAACTTATACCAAAACTAACTTTTTCTAAAAAACCTAACTTATACCAATACTAACTTTTTCGAAAAAACCTAACTTATACCAAAACTAACTTTTTCGAAAAAACCTAACTTATAAAAAACCTAACTTTTTCTCAAAAACCTAACTTATACCAAAACTAACTTTTTCTAAAAAACCTAACTTATACCAAAACTAACTTTTTCTAAAAAACCTTACTTATACCAAAACTAACTTTTTCGAAAAAACCTAACTTATACCAAAACTAACTTTTTTGAAAAAACCTAACTTTTACCAAAACTAACTTATTCTATTTTTTTTTTTTTTTTTTTTTTTGCTCGGTTAGAACGGCCTGGCCGTATCAAGACTTATTTTACCACGTAGCAGGATAGTCAGTCCATGCTACGGGGAGACGGTCCGGATGGGATTTGAACCCGGTCCCTGCCGTGTGAAAGGGCGCCGTTTTTCACATGCACCACCGGGCCGCCCCAACTAACTTATTCTAAAAAACCTAACTAACTTTTTCTCAAAAACCTAACTTATACCAAAATTAACTTTTTCTAAAAAACGTAACTTATACCAAAACTAACTTTTTCGAAAAAACCTAACTCATACCAAAACTAACTTTTTCGAAAAAACCTAACTTATAAAAAAACTAACTTTTTCGAAAAAACCTAACTTATACCAAAACTAACTTTTTCTAAAAAACCTTACTTATACCAAAACTAACTTTTTCGAAAAAACCTAACTTATACCAAAACTAACTTTTTCTAAAAAACCTAACTTATACCAAAACTAACTTTTTCGAAAAAACCTAACTCATACCAAAACTAACTTTTTCAAAAAAACCTAACTTATAAAAAACCTAACTTTTTCTCAAAAACCTAACTTATACCAAAACTAACTTTTTCTAAAAAACCTAACTTATACCAAAACTAACTTTTTCTTAAAAACCTAACTTATACCAAAACTAACTTTTTCGAAAAAACCTAACTTTTTCTAAAAAACCTAACTTATACCAAAACTAACTTTTTCGAAAAAACCTAACTTTTTCGAAAAAACCTAACTTTTACCAAAACTTACTTTTTCGAAAAAACCTAACTTATACCAAAACTAACTTTTTCGAAAAAACCTAACTTTTACCAAAACTAACTTTTTCGAAAAAACCTAACTTTTTCATAAAAACCTAACTTATACCAAAACTAACTTTTTCTAAAAAACCTAACTTTTACCAAAACTAACTTTTTCTAAAAAACCTAACTTATACCAAAACTAACCTTTTCTAAAAAACCTAACTTATAACAATACTAACTTTTTCGAAAAAACCTAACTTATACCAAAACTAACTTTTTCGAAAAAACCTAACTCATACCAAAACTAACTTTTTCGAAAAAACCTAACTTATAAAAAAACTAACTTTTTCGAAAAAACCTAACTTATACCAAAACTCACTTTTTCTAAAAAACCTAACTTATACCAAAACTAACTTTTTCTAAAAAACCTTACTTATACCAAAACTAACTTTTTCGAAAAAACCTAACTTATACCAAAACTAACTTTTTCGAAAAAACCTAACTTTTACCAAAACTAACTTATTCTAAAAAACCTAACTTTTTCTCAAAACCCTAACTTATACCAAAATTAACTTTTTCTTAAAAACCTAACTTTTTCTAAAAAACCTAACTTTTTCGAAAAAACCTAACTTTTACCAAAACTAACTTTTTCGAAAAAACCTAACTTATAAAAAAACTAACTTTTTCGAAAAAACCTAACTTATACCAAAACTAACTTTTTCTAAAAAACCTAACTTATACCAAAACTAACTTTTAAGAAAAAACCTAACTTATACCAAAACTCACTTTTTCTAAAAAACCTAACTTATAACAAAACTAACTTTTTCGAAAAAACCTAACTTATACCAAAACTAACTTTTTCGAAAAAACCTAACTTTTACCAAAACTAACTTATTCTAAAAAAAATAGCTTTTTCTCAAAAACCTAACTTATACCAAAATTAACTTTTTCTTAAAAACCTAACTTTTTCTAAAAAACCTAACTCATACCAAAACTAACTTTTAAGAAAAAACCTAACTTATACCAATACTAACTTTTTCGAAAAAACCTAACTTATACCAAAACTAACTTTTTCGAAAAAACCTAACTCATACCAAAACTAACTTTTTCGAATAAACCTAACTTATAAAAAAACTAACTTTTTCGAAAAAACCTAACTTATACCAAAACTCACTTTTTCTAAAAAACCTAACTTATACCAAAACTAACTTTTTCGAAAAAACCTAACTTATACCAAAACTAACTTTTTCGAAAAAACCTAGCTTTTACCAAAACTAACTTATTCTAAAAAACCTAGCTTTTTCTCAAAAACCTAACTTATACCAAAATTAACTTTTTCTTAAAAACCTAACTTTTTCTAGAAAACCTAACTTATACCAAAACTAACTTTTTCGAAAAAACCTAACTCATACCAAAACTAACTTTTTCGAAAAAACCTAACTTATAAAAAAACTAACTTTTTCGAAAAAACCTAACTTATACCAAAACTAACTTTTTCGAAAAAACCTAACTTATACCAAAACTAACTTTTTCGAAAAAACCTAATTTATACCAAAACTAACTTTTTCGAAAAAACCTAACTTATACCAAAACTAACTTTTTCGAAAAAACCTAACTTATACCAAAACTAACTTTTTCGAAAAAACCTAACTTATACCAAAACTAACTTTTTCGAAAAAACCTAACTTTTTCTAAAAAACCTAACTTTTATCAAAACTAACTTTTTCTAAAAAACCTTACTTATACCAAAACTAACTTTTTCTAAAAAAACCTAACTTATACCAAAACTAACTTTTTCGAAAAAACCTAACTTATACCAAAACTAACTTTTTCGAAAAAACCTAACTTATACCAAAACTAACTTTTTCGAAAAAACTTAACTTTTTCTTAAAAACCTAACTTATACCAAAACTAACTTTTTCTCAAAAACCTAACTTATACCAAAATTAACTTTTTCTTAAAAACCTAACTTATACCAAAACTAACTTTTTCTTAAAAACCTAACTTATACCAAAACTAACTTTTTCGAGAAAACCTAACTTATACCAAAACTAACTTTTTCGAAAAAACCTAACTTATACCAAAACTAACTTTTTCTTAAAAACCTAACTTATACCAAAACTAACTTTTTCTTAAAAACCTAACTTTTTCTTAAAAACCTAACTTATACCAAAACTAACTTTTTCTAAAAAACCTAACTTATGAGAAAACTAACTTTTTCGAAAAAACCTAATTTATACCAAAACTAACTTTTTCTAAAAACCCTAACTTATACCAAAACTAACTTTTTCTTAAAAACCTAACTTATACCAAAACTAACTTTTTCTTAAAAACCTAACTTTTTCTTAAAAACCTAACTTATACCAAAACTAACTTTTTCGAAAAAACCTAACTTATACCAAAACTAACTTTTTCTAAAAAACCTAACTTATACCAAAACTAACTTTTTCTCAAAAACCTAACTTATACCAAAACTAACTTTTTCGAAAAAACCTAACTTATACCAAAACTAACTTTTTCGAAAAAACCTAACTTATACCAAAACTAACTTTTTCGAAAAAACTTAACTTTTTCTTAAAAACCTAACTTATACCAAAACTAACTTTTTCTCAAAAACCTAACTTATACCAAAATTAACTTTTTCTTAAAAACCTAACTTATACCAAAACTAACTTTTTCTTAAAAACCTAACTTATACCAAAACTAACTTTTTCGAGAAAACCTAACTTATACCAAAACTAACTTTTTCTTAAAAACCTAACTTATACCAAAACTAACTTTTTCTTAAAAACCTAACTTATACCAAAACTAGCTTTTTCTTAAAAACCTAACTTATACCAAAACTAACTTTTTCTTAAAAACCTAACTTATACCAAAACTAACTTTTTCGAAAAAACCTAACTTATGCCAAAACTAACTTTTTCTTAAAAACCTAACTTATACCAAAACTAACTTTTTCGAGAAAACCTAACTTATACCAAAACTAACTTTTTCTTAAAAACCTAACTTATACCAAAACTAACTTTTTCGAAAAAACCTAACTTATACCAAAACTAACTTTTTCGAAAAAACCTAACTTTTTCATAAAAACCTAACTTATACCAAAACTAACTTTTTCGAAAAAACCTAACTTATACCAAAACTAACTTTTTCTTAAAAACCTAACTTTTAACAAAACTAACTTTTTCGAAAAAACCTAACTTTCTCATAACAACCTAACTTATACCAAAACTAACTTTTTCGAAAAAACCTAACTTATACCAAAACTAACTTTTTCTTAAAAACCTAACTTATACCAAAACTAACTTTTTCTTAAAAACCTAACTTATACCAAAACTAACTTTTTCGAAAAAACCTAACTTATACCAAAACTAACTTTTTCTCAAAAACCTAACTTATACCAAAACTAACTTTTTCGAAAAAACCTAACTTATACCAAAACTAACTTTTTCTTAAAAACCTAACTTATACCAAAACTAACTTTTTCGAAAAAACCTAACTTATACCAAAACTAACTTTTTCTAAAAAACCTTACTTTTTCGAAAAAACCTAACTTTTACCAAAACTAACTTTTTCGAAAAAACCTAACTTATACCAAAACTAACTTTTTCGAAAAAACCTAACTTATACCAAAACTAACTTTTTCGAAAAAACCTAACTTATGCCAAAACTAACTTTTTCGAAAAAACCTTACTTTTTCGAAAAAACCTAACTTTTACCAAAACTAACTTTTTCGAAAAAACCTAACTTATACCAAAACTAACTTTTTCGAAAAAACCTAACTTATACCAAAACTAACTTTTTCTTAAAAACCTAACTTATACCAAAACTAACTTTTTCGAAAAAACCTAACTTATACCAAAACTAACTTTTTCTAAAAAACCTTACTTTTTCGAAAAAACCTAACTTATACCAAAACTAACTTTTTCGAAAAAACCTAACTTATACCAAAACTAACTTTTTCGAAAAAACCTAACTTATACCAAAACTAACTTTTTCTAAAAAACCTTACTTTTTCGAAAAAACCTAACTTTTACCAAAACTAACTTTTTCGAAAAAACCTAACTTTTTCATAAAAACCTAACTTATACCAAAACTAACTTTTTCGAAAAAACCTAACTTATACCAAAACTAACTTTTTCTTAAAAACCTAACTTTTAACAAAACTAACTTTTTCGAAAAAACCTAACTTTCTCATAACAACCTAACTTATACCAAAACTAACTTTTTCGAAAAAACCTAACTTATACCAAAACTAACTTTTTCTTAAAAACCTAACTTATACCAAAACTAACTTTTTCTTAAAAACCTAACTTATACCAAAACTAACTTTTTCGAAAAAACCTAACTTATACCAAAACTAACTTTTCCTCAAAAACCTAACTTATACCAAAACTAACTTTTTCGAAAAAACCTAACTTATACCAAAACTAACTTTTTCTTAAAAACCTAACTTATACCAAAACTAACTTTTTCTAAAAAACCTTACTTTTTCGAAAAAACCTAACTTTTACCAAAACTAACTTTTTCGAAAAAACCTAACTTTTTCATAAAAACCTAACTTATACCAAAACTAACTTTTTCGAAAAAACCTAACTTATACCAAAACTAACTTTTTCTTAAAAACCTAACTTATACCAAAACTAACTTTTTCGAAAAAACCTAACTTTTTCTTAAAAACCTAACTTATACCAAAACTAACTTTTTCGAAAAAACCTAACTTATGCCAAAACTAACTTTTTCGAAAAAACCTATTTTATACCAAAACTAACTTTTTCGAAAAAACCTAACTTATACCAAAACTAACTTTTTCTAAAAAACCTAACTTTTACCAAAACAAACTTTTTCGAAAAAACCTAACTTATACCAAAACTAACTTTTTCTTAAAAACCTAACTTATACCAAAACTAACTTTTTCGAAAAAACCTAACTTATACCAAAACTAACTTTTTCTTAAAAACCTAACTTATACCAAAACTAACTTTTTCGAAAAAACCTAACTTTTTCTTAAAAACCTAACTTATACCAAAACTAACTTTTTCGAAAAAACCTAACTTATGCCAAAACTAACTTTTTCGAAAAAACCTAACTTATACCAAAACTAACTTTTTCGAAAAAACTTAACTTTTTCTTAAAAACCTAACTTATACCAAAACTAACTTTTTCTCAAAAACCTAACTTATACCAAAATTAACTTTTTCTTAAAAACCTAACTTATACCAAAACTAACTTTTTCTTAAAAACCTTACTTTTTCTCAAAAACCTAACTTATACCAAAACTAACTTTTTCTTAAAAACCTAACTTATACCAAAACTAACTTTTTCGAGAAAACCTAACTTATACCAAAACTAACTTTTTCGAAAAAACCTAACTTATACCAAAACTAACTTTTTCGAAAAAACCTAACTTATACCAAAACTAACTTTTTCGAAAAAACTTAACTTTTTCTTAAAAACCTAACTTATACCAAAACTAACTTTTTCTCAAAAACCTAACTTATACCAAAATTAACTTTTTCTTAAAAACCTAACTTATACCAAAACTAACTTTTTCTTAAAAACCTAACTTATACCAAAACTAACTTTTTCGAGAAAACCTAACTTACACCAAAACTAACTTTTTCGAAAAAACCTAACTTATACCAAAACTAACTTTTTCTTAAAAACCTAACTTATACCAAAACTAACTTTTTCTTAAAAACCTAACTTTTTCTTAAAAACCTAACTTATACCAAAACTAACTTTTTCGAAAAAACCTAACTTATGAGAAAACTAACTTTTTCGAAAAAACCTAATTTATACCAAAACTAACTTTTTCGAAAAAACCTAACTTATACCAAAACTAACTTTTTCTTAAAAACCTAACTTATACCAAAACTAACTTTTTCTTAAAAACCTAACTTTTTCTTAAAAACCTAACTTATACCAAAACTAACTTTTTCGAAAAAACCTAACTTATGCCAAAACTAACTTTTTCGAAAAAACCTAACTTATACCAAAACTAACTTTTTCTTAAAAACCTAACTTATACCAAAACTAACTTTTTCTAAAAAACCTTACTTTTTCGAAAAAACCTAACTTTTACCAAAACTAACTTTTTCGAAAAAACCTAACTTTTTCATAAAAACCTAACTTATACCAAAACTAACTTTTTCGAAAAAACCTAACTTATACCAAAACTAACTTTTTCTTAAAAACCTAACTTATACCAAAACTAACTTTTTCGAAAAAACCTAACTTTTTCTTAAAAACCTAACTTATACCAAAACTAACTTTTTCGAAAAAACCTAACTTATGCCAAAACTAACTTTTTCGAAAAAACCTATTTTATACCAAAACTAACTTTTTCGAAAAAACCTAACTTATACCAAAACTAACTTTTTCTAAAAAACCTAACTTTTACCAAAACAAACTTTTTCGAAAAAACCTAACTTATACCAAAACTAACTTTTTCTTAAAAACCTAACTTATACCAAAACTAACTTTTTCGAAAAAACCTAACTTATACCAAAACTAACTTTTTCTTAAAAACCTAACTTATACCAAAACTAACTTTTTCGAAAAAACCTAACTTTTTCTTAAAAACCTAACTTATACCAAAACTAACTTTTTCGAAAAAACCTAACTTATGCCAAAACTAACTTTTTCGAAAAAACCTAACTTATACCAAAACTAACTTTTTCGAAAAAACTTAACTTTTTCTTAAAAACCTAACTTATACCAAAACTAACTTTTTCTCAAAAACCTAACTTATACCAAAATTAACTTTTTCTTAAAAACCTAACTTATACCAAAACTAACTTTTTCTTAAAAACCTTACTTTTTCTCAAAAACCTAACTTATACCAAAACTAACTTTTTCTTAAAAACCTAACTTATACCAAAACTAACTTTTTCGAGAAAACCTAACTTATACCAAAACTAACTTTTTCGAAAAAACCTAACTTATACCAAAACTAACTTTTTCGAAAAAACCTAACTTATACCAAAACTAACTTTTTCGAAAAAACTTAACTTTTTCTTAAAAACCTAACTTATACCAAAACTAACTTTTTCTCAAAAACCTAACTTATACCAAAATTAACTTTTTCTTAAAAACCTAACTTATACCAAAACTAACTTTTTCTTAAAAACCTAACTTATACCAAAACTAACTTTTTCGAGAAAACCTAACTTACACCAAAACTAACTTTTTCGAAAAAACCTAACTTATACCAAAACTAACTTTTTCTTAAAAACCTAACTTATACCAAAACTAACTTTTTCTTAAAAACCTAACTTTTTCTTAAAAACCTAACTTATACCAAAACTAACTTTTTCGAAAAAACCTAACTTATGAGAAAACTAACTTTTTCGAAAAAACCTAATTTATACCAAAACTAACTTTTTCGAAAAAACCTAATTTATACCAAAACTAACTTTTAAGAAAAAACCCAACTTATACCAAAACTAACTTTTTCTTAAAAACCTAACTTATACCAAAACTAACTTTTTCTAAAAAACCTAACTTATACCAAAACTAACTTTTTCTCAAAAACCTAACTTATACCAAAACTAACTTTTTCGAAAAAACCTAACTTATACCAAAACTAACTTTTTCGAAAAAACCTAACTTATACCAAAACTAACTTTTTCGAAAAAACTTAACTTTTTCTTAGAAACCTAACTTATACCAAAACTAACTTTTTCTCAAAAACCTAACTTATACCAAAATTAACTTTTTCTTAAAAACCTAACTTATACCAAAACTAACTTTTTCTTAAAAACCTAACTTATACCAAAACTAACTTTTTCGAGAAAACCTAACTTATACCAAAACTAACTTTTTCTTAAAAACCTAACTTATACCAAAACTAACTTTTTCTTAAAAACCTAACTTATACCAAAACTAGCTTTTTCTTAAAAACCTAACTTATACCAAAACTAACCTTTTCTTAAAAACCTAACTTATACCAAAACTAACTTTTTCGAAAAAACCTAACTTATGCCAAAACTAACTTTTTCTTAAAAACCTAACTTATACCAAAACTAACTTTTTCGAGAAAACCTAACTTATACCAAAACTAACTTTTTCTTAAAAACCTAACTTATACCAAAACTAACTTTTTCGAAAAAACCTAACTTATACCAAAACTAACTTTTTCGAAAAAACCTAACTTTTTCATAAAAACCTAACTTATACCAAAACTAACTTTTTCGAAAAAACCTAACTTATACCAAAACTAACTTTTTCTTAAAAACCTAACTTTTAACAAAACTAACTTTTTCGAAAAAACCTAACTTTCTCATAACAACCTAACTTATACCAAAACTAACTTTTTCGAAAAAACCTAACTTATACCAAAACTAACTTTTTCTTAAAAACCTAACTTATACCAAAACTAACTTTTTCTTAAAAACCTAACTTATACCAAAACTAACTTTTTCGAAAAAACCTAACTTATACCAAAACTAACTTTTTCTCAAAAACCTAACTTATACCAAAACTAACTTTTTCGAAAAAACCTAACTTATACCAAAACTAACTTTTTCTTAAAAACCTAACTTATACCAAAACTAACTTTTTCGAAAAAACCTAACTTATACCAAAACTAACTTTTTCTAAAAAACCTTACTTTTTCGAAAAAACCTAACTTTTACCAAAACTAACTTTTTCGAAAAAACCTAACTTATACCAAAACTAACTTTTTCGAGAAAACCTAACTTATACCAAAACTAACTTTTTCGAAAAAACCTAACTTATACCAAAACTAACTTTTTCTAAAAAACCTTACTTTTTCGAAAAAACCTAACTTTTACCAAAACTAACTTTTTCGAAAAAACCTAACTTATACCAAAACTAACTTTTTCGAAAAAACCTAACTTATACCAAAACTAACTTTTTCTTAAAAACCTAACTTATACCAAAACTAACTTTTTCGAAAAAACCTAACTTATTCCAAAACTAACTTTTTCTAAAAAACCTTACTTTTTCGAAAAAACCTAACTTATACCAAAACTAACTTTTTCGAAAAAACCTAACTTATACCAAAACTAACTTTTTCGAAAAAACCTAACTTATACCAAAACTAACTTTTTCTAAAAAACCTTACTTTTTCGAAAAAACCTAACTTTTACCAAAACTAACTTTTTCGAAAAAACCTAACTTTTTCATAAAAACCTAACTTATACCAAAACTAACTTTTTCGAAAAAACCTAACTTATACCAAAACTAACTTTTTCTAAAAAACCTAACTTTTAACAAAACTAACTTTTTCGAAAAAACCTAACTTTCTCATAACAACCTAACTTATACCAAAACTAACTTTTTCGAAAAAACCTAACTTATACCAAAACTAACTTTTTCTTAAAAACCTAACTTATACCAAAACTAACTTTTTCTTAAAAACCTAACTTATACCAAAACTAACTTTTTCGAAAAAACCTAACTTATACCAAAACTAACTTTTCCTCAAAAACCTAACTTATACCAAAACTAACTTATTCGAAAAAACCTAACTTATACCAAAACTAACTTTTTCTTAAAAACCTAACTTATACCAAAACTAACTTTTTCGAAAAAACCTAACTTATACCAAAACTAACTTTTTCTAAAAAACCTTACTTTTTCGAAAAAACCTAACTTTTACCAAAACTAACTTTTTCGAAAAAACCTAACTTTTTCATAAAAACCTAACTTATACCAAAACTAACTTTTTCGAAAAACCTAACTTATACCAAAACTAACTTTTTCTTAAAAACCTAACTTATACCAAAACTAACTTTTTCGAAAAAACCTAACTTTTTCTTAAAAACCTAACTTATACCAAAACTAACTTTTTCGAAAAAACCTAACTTATGCCAAAACTAACTTTTTCGAAAAAACCTAATTTATACCAAAACTAACTTTTTCGAAAAAACCTAACTTATACCAAAACTAACTTTTTCTAAAAAACCTAACTTTTACCAAAACTAACTTTTTCGAAAAAACCTAACTTATACCAAAACTAACTTTTTCTTAAAAACCTAACTTATACCAAAACTAACTTTTTCGAAAAAACCTAACTTTTTCTTAAAAACCTAACTTTTACCAAAACTAACTTATTATAAAAAACCTAACTTTTTCGAAAAAACCTAACTTATACCAAAACTAACTTTTTCTTAAAAACCTAACTTTTTCTTAAAAATCTAACTTTTTCTTAAAAACCTAACTTATACCAAAACTAACTTTTTGGAAAAAACCTAACTTATACCAAAACTAACTTTTTCTTAAAAACCTAACTTATACCAAAACTAACTTTTTCGAAAAAACCTAACTTATACAAAACTAACTTTTTCTCAAAAACCTAACTTATACCAAAACTAACTTTTTCTAAAAAACCTTACTTTTTCGAAAAAACCTAACTTTTACCAAAACTAACTTTTTCGAAAAAACCTAACTTTTTCATAAAAACCTAACTTATACCAAAACTAACTTTTTCGAAAAAACCTAACTTATACCAAAACTAACTTTTTCTTAAAAACCTAACTTTTACCAAAACTAACTTTTTCGAAAAAACCTAACTTTCTCATAACAACCTAACTTATACCAAAACTAACTTTTTCTTAAAAACCTAACTTATACCAAAACTAACTTTTTCTTAAAAACCTAACTTATACCAAAACTAACTTTTTCGAAAAAACCTAACTTATACCAAAACTAACTTTTTCGAAAAAACCTAACTTATACCAAAACTAACTTTTTCTAAAAAACCTAACTTATACCAAAACTAACTTTTTCTTAAAAACCTAACTTATACCAAAACTAACTTTTTCGAAAAAACCTAACTTTTTCTAAAAAACCTAACTTTTACCAAAACTAACTTATTATAAAAACCTAACTTTTTCTCAAAAACCTAACTTATACCAAAACTAACTTTTTCTAAAAAACCTTACTTTTTCGAAAAAACCTAACTTATACCAAAACTAACTTTTTCGAAAAAACCTAACTTATACCAAAACTAACTTTTTCTAAAAAACCTTACTTTTTCGAAAAAACCTAACTTTTACCAAAACTAACTTTTTCGAAAAAACATAACTTTTTCATAAAAACCTAACTTATACCAAAACTAACTTTTTCGAAAAAACCTAACTTATACCAAAACTAACGTTTTCTTAAAAACCTAACTTTTACCAAAACTAACTTTTTCGAAAAAACCTAACTTTCTCATAACAACCTAACTTATACCAAAACTAACTTTTTCGAAAAAACCTAACTTATACCAAAACTAACTTTTTCTTAAAAACCTAACTTATACCAAAACTAACTTTTTCTTAAAAACCTAATTTATACCAAAACTAACTTTTTCGAAAAAACCTAACTTATACCAAAACTAACTTTTTCTAAAAAACCTTACTTTTACCAACACTAACTTTTTCGAAAAAACCTAACTTATACCAAAACTAACTTTTTCTAAAAAACCTTACTTTTACCAACACTAACTTTTTCTAAAAAACCTAACTTATACCAAAACTCACTTTTTCTAAAAAACCTAACTTATACCAAAACTAACTTTTTCGAAAAAACCTAACTTATACCAAAACTAACTTTTTCGAAAAAACCTAACTTTTTCTAAAAAACCTAACTTTTACCAAAACTAACTTATTATAAAAACCGAACTTTTTCTCAAAAACCTAACTTATACCAAAACTAACTTTTTCTTAAAAACCTATCTTTTTCTTAAAAATCTAACTTTTTCTTAAAAACCTAACTTATACCAAAACTAACTTTTTCGAAAAAACCTAACTTATACCAAAACTAACTTTTTCTAAAAAACCTAACTTATACCAAAACTAACTTTTTCGAAAAAACCTAACTTTTTCTAAAAAACCTAACTTTTACCAAAACTAACTTATTATAAAAACCTAACTTTTTCTCAAAAACCTAACTTATACCAAAACTAACTTTTTCTTAAAAACCTATCTTTTTCTTAAAAATCTAACTTTTTCTTAAAAACCTAACTTATACCAAAACTAACTTTTTCGAAAAAACCTAACTTATACCAAAACTAACTTTTTCTTAAAAACCTAACTTATACCAAAACTAACTTTTTCGAAAAAACCTAACTTTTTCGAAAAAACCTAACTTATACCAAAACTAACTTTTTCTAAAAAACCTAACTTATACCAAAACTAACTTTTTCTTAAAAACCTAACTTATACCAAAACTAACTTTTTCGAAAAAACCTAACTTATACCAAAACTAACTTTTTCGAAAAAACCTAACTTTTTCGAAAAAACCTAACTTTTACCAAAACTAACTTATTATAAAAACCTAACTTTTTCTCAAAAACCTAACTTATACCAAAACTAACTTTTTCTTAAAAACCTATCTTTTTCTTAAAAATCTAACTTTTTCTTAAAAACCTAACTTATACCAAAACTAACTTTTTCGAAAAAACCTAACTTATACCAAAACTAACTTTTTCTTAAAAACCTAACTTATACCAAAACTAACTTTTTCGAAAAAACCTAACTTTTTCTAAAAAACCTAACTTATACCAAAACTAACTTTTTCGAAAAAACCTAACTTTTACCAAAAAACCTAACTTTTTCTAAAAAACCTAACTTATACCAAAACTAACTTTTTCTAAAAAACCTAACTTATACCAAAACTAACTTTTTCTTAAAAACCTAACTTATACCAAAACTAACTTTTTCTAAAAAACCTAACTTATACCAAAACTAACTTTTTCGAAAAAACCTAACTTATACCAAAACTAACTTTTTCGAAAAAACCTAACTTTTACCAAAAAACCTAACTTTTTCGAAAAAACCTAACTTATACCAAAACTAACTTTTTCTAAAAAACCTAACTTATACCAAAACTAACTTTTTCTCAAAAACCTAACTTATACCAAAACTAACTTTTTAGAAAAAACCTAACTGATACCAAAACTAACTTTTTCTTAAAAACCTAACTTATACCAAAACTAACTTTTTCGAAAAAACCTAACTTATACCAAAACTAACTTTTTCGAAAAAACCTAACTTATACCAAAACTAACTTTTTTGAAAAAACCTAACTTATACCAAAACTAACTTTTTCGAAAAAACCTAACTTTTTCTAAAAAACCTAACTTTTACCAAAACTAACTTATTCTAAAAAACCTAACTTTTTCTCAAAAACCTAACTTATACCAAAATTAACTTTTTCTTAAAAACCTAACTTTTTCGAAAAAACCTAACTTATACCAAAACTAACTTTTTCTTAAAAACCTAACTTATACCAAAACTAACTTTTTCTCAAAAACCTAACTTATACCAAAACTAACTTTTTTGAAAAAACCTAACTTATACCAAAACTAACTTTTTCGAAAAAACCTAATTTATACCAAAACTAACTTTTTCTAAAAAATCTAACTTATACCAAAACTAACTTTTTCTAAAAAACCTAACTTATACCAAAACTATCTTTTTCGAAAAAACCTAACTTATACCAAAACTAACTTTTTCTTAAAAACCTAACTTATACCAAAACTAACTTTTTCTTAAAAACCTAACTTATACCAAAACTAACTTTTTCTTAAAAACCTAACTTATACCAAAACTAACTTTTTCTTAAAAACCTAACTTTTTCTTAAAAATCTAACTTTTTCTTAAAAACCTAACTTATACCAAAACTAACTTTTTCGAAAAAACCTAACTTATACCAAAACTAACTTTTTCTTAAAAACCTAACTTTTTCGAAAAAACCTAACTTTTTCGAAAAAACCTAACTTTTACCAAAACTAACTTTTTCGAAAAAACCTAACTTATACCAAAACTAACATTTTCTAAAAAACCTAACTTTTTCGTAAAAACCTAACTTTTACCAAAACTAACTTTTTCTAAAAAACCTAACTTTTTCGTAAAAACCTAACTTTTACCAAAACTAACTTTTTCTAAAAAACCTAACTTATACCAAAACTAACTTTTTCGAAAAAACCTAATTTATACCAAAACTTACTTTTTCGAAAAAACCTAACTTTTACCAAAACTAACTTTTTCGAAAAAACCTAACTTATACCAAAACTAACTTTTTCGAAAAAACCTAACTTTTTCTAAAAAACCTAACTTTTACCAAAACTAACTTATTCTAAAAAACCTAACTTTTTCTCAAAAACCTAACTTATACCAAAATTAACTTTTTCTTAAAAACCTAACTTATACCAAAACTAACTTTTTCTAAAAAACCTAACTTATACCAAAACTAACTTTTTCGAAAAATTCTAACTTATACCAAAACTAACTTTTTCATAAAAACCTAACTTATACCAAAACTAACTTTTTCGAAAAAACCTAACTTTTTCATAAAAACCTAACTTATACCAAAACTAACTTTTTCGAAAAAACCTAACTTATACCAAAACTAACTTTTTCGAAAAAACCTAATTTATACCAAAACTAACTTTTTCTAAAAAATCTAACTTATACCAAAACTAACTTTTTCTAAAAAACCTAACTTATACCAAAACTAACTTTTTCGAAAAAACCTAACTTATACCAAAACTAACTTTTTCTTAAAAACCTAACTTATACCAAAACTAACTTTTTCTTAAAAACCTAACTTATACCAAAACTAACTTTTTCTTAAAAACCTAACTTATACCAAAACTAACTTTTTCTTAAAAACCTAACTTTTTCTTAAAAATCTAACTTTTTCTTAAAAACCTAACTTATACCAAAACTAACTTTTTCGAAAAAACCTAACTTATACCAAAACTAACTTTTTCTTAAAAACCTAACTTTTTCGAAAAAACCTAACTTTTTCGAAAAAACCTAACTTTTACCAAAACTAACTTTTTCGAAAAAACCTAACTTATAAAAAAACTAACTTTTTCGAAAAAACCTAACTTATACCAAAACTAACTTTTTCTAAAAAATCTAACTTATACCAAAACTAACTTTTTCTAAAAAACCTAACTTATACCAAAACTAACTTTTTCTTAAAAACCTAACTTATACCAAAACTAACTTTTTCTTAAAAACCTAACTTATACCAAAACTAACTTTTTCTAAAAAACCTAACTTATACCAAAACTAACTTTTTCGAAAAAACCTAACTTATACCAAAACTAACTTTTTCATAAAAACCTAACTTATACCAAAACTAACTTTTTCGAAAAAACCTAACTTTTTCATAAAAACCTAACTTATACCAAAACTAACTTTTTCGAAAAAACCTAACTTATACCAAAACTAACTTTTTCGAAAAAACCTAATTTATACCAAAACTAACTTTTTCTAAAAAATCTAACTTATACCAAAACTAACTTTTTCTAAAAAACCTAACTTATACCAAAACTAACTTTTTCGAAAAAACCTAACTTATACCAAAACTAACTTTTTCTTGAAAACCTAACTTATACCAAAACTAACTTTTTCGAAAAAACCTAACTTATACCAAAACTAACTTTTTCGAAAAAACCTAACTTATACCAAAACTAACTTTTTTTAAAAAACCTTACTTTTTCGAAAAAACCTAACTTTTTCTTAAAAACCTAACTTATACCAAAACTAACTTTTTCTTAAAAACCTAACTTATACCAAAACTAACTTTTTCTTAAAAACCTAACTTTTTCTTAAAAACCTAACTTATACCAAAACTAACTTTTTCGAAAAAACCTAACTTATGCCAAAACTAACTTTTTTTAAAAAACCTTACTTTTTCGAAAAAACCTAACTTTTTCTTAAAAACCTAACTTATACCAAAACTAACTTTTTCTTAAAAACCTAACTTATACCAAAACTAACTTTTTCTTAAAAACCTAACTTTTTCTTAAAAACCTAACTTATACCAAAACTAACTTTTTCGAAAAAACCTAACTTATGCCAAAACTAACTTTTTCGAAAAAACCTAATTTATACCAAAACTAACTTTTTCGAAAAAACCTAACTTATACCAAAACTAACTTTTTTTAAAAAACCTTACTTTTTCGAAAAAACCTAACTTTTTCTTAAAAACCTAACTTATACCAAAACTAACTTTTTCTTAAAAACCTAACTTATACCAAAACTAACTTTTTCGAAAAAACCTAACTTATACCAAAACTAACTTTGTTAAAAAACCTTACTTTTTCGAAAAAACCTAACTTTTTCTTAAAAACCTAACTTATACCAAAACTAACTTTTTCTTAAAAACCTAACTTATACCAAAACTAACTTTTTCTTAAAAACCTAACCTTTTCTTAAAAACCTAACTTATACCAAAACTAACTTTTTCGAAAAAACCTAACTTATGCCAAAACTAACTTTTTTTAAAAAACCTTACTTTTTCGAAAAAACCTAACTTTTTCTTAAAAACCTAACTTATACCAAAACTAACTTTTTCTTAAAAACCTAACTTATACCAAAACTAACTTTTTCTTAAAAACCTAACTTTTTCTTAAAAACCTAACTTTTACCAAAACTAACTTTTTCGAAAAAACCTAACTTATACCAAAACTAACTTTTTCGAAAAAACCTAATTTATACCAAAACTAACTTTTTCGAAAAAACCTAACTTATACCAAAACTAACTTTTTCTTAAAAACCTTACTTTTTCGAAAAAACCTAACTTATACCAAAACTAACTTTTTCTAAAAAACCTAACTTATACCAAAACTAACTTTTTCTCAAAAACCTAACTTATACCAAAACTAACTTTTTCGAAAAAACCTAACTTATACCAAAACTAACTTTTTCTAAAAAACCTAACTTATACCAAAACTAACTTTTTCTAAAAAAACCTAACTTATACCAAAACTAACTTTTTCGAAAAAACCTAACTTATACCAAAACTAACTTTTTCGAAAAAACCTAAATTATACCAAAACTAACTTTTTCGAAAAAACCTAATTTATACCAAAACTAACTTTTTCGAAAAAACCTAACTTACACCAAAACTAACTTTTTCGAAAAAACCTAACTTATACCAAAACTAACTTTTTCTAAAAAACCTAACTTATACCAAAACTAACTTTTTCTCAAAAACCTAACTTATACCAAAACTAACTTTTTCGAAAAAACCTAACTTATACCAAAACTAACTTTTTCTTAAAAATCTAACTTATACCAAAACTAACTTTTTCGAAAAAACCTAACTTATACCAAAACTAACTTTTTCTAAAAAACCTAACTTCTAAAAAACCTAACCTACCAAAACTAACTTTTTCGAAAAAACCTAACTTATACCAAAACTAACTTTTTCATAAAAACCTAACTTATACCAAAACTAACTTTTTCGAAAAAACCTAACTTTTTCATAAAAACCTAACTTATACCAAAACTAACTTTTTCGAAAAAACCTAACTTATACCAAAACTAACTTTTTCGAAAAAACCTAATTTATACCAAAACTAACTTTTTCTAAAAAATCTAACTTATACCAAAACTAACTTTTTCTAAAAAACCTAACTTATACCAAAACTAACTTTTTCGAAAAAACCTAACTTATACCAAAACTAACTTTTTCTTGAAAACCTAACTTATACCAAAACTAACTTTTTCGAAAAAACCTAACTTATACCAAAACTAACTTTTTCGAAAAAACCTAACTTATGCCAAAACTAACTTTTTTTAAAAAACCTTACTTTTTCGAAAAAACCTAACTTTTTCTTAAAAACCTAACTTATACCAAAACTAACTTTTTCTTAAAAACCTAACTTATACCAAAACTAACTTTTTCTTAAAAACCTAACTTTTTCTTAAAAACCAAACTTATACCAAAACTAACTTTTTCGAAAAAACCTAACTTATGCCAAAACTAACTTTTTTTAAAAAACCTTACTTTTTCGAAAAAACCTAACTTTTTCTTAAAAACCTAACTTATGCCAAAACTAACTTTTTCTTAAAAACCTAACTTATACCAAAACTAACTTTTTCTTAAAAACCTAACTTTTTCTTAAAAACCTAACTTATACCAAAACTAACTTTTTCGAAAAAACCTAACTTATGCCAAAACTAACTTTTTCGAAAAAACCTAATTTATACCAAAACTAACTTTTTCGAAAAAACCTAACTTATACCAAAACTAACTTTTTTTAAAAAACCTTACTTTTTCGAAAAAACCTAACTTTTTCTTAAAAACCTAACTTATACCAAAACTAACTTTTTCTTAAAAACCTAACTTATACCAAAACTAACTTTTTCGAAAAAACCTAACTTATACCAAAACTAACTTTGTTAAAAAACCTTACTTTTTCGAAAAAACCTAACTTTTTCTTAAAAACCTAACTTATACCAAAACTAACTTTTTCTTAAAAACCTAACTTATACCAAAACTAACTTTTTCTTAAAAACCTAACCTTTTCTTAAAAACCTAACTTATACCAAAACTAACTTTTTCGAAAAAACCTAACTTATACCAAAACTAACTTTTTTTAAAAAACCTTACTTTTTCGAAAAAACCTAACTTTTTCTTAAAAACCTAACTTATACCAAAACTAACTTTTTCTTAAAAACCTAACTTATACCAAAACTAACTTTTTCTTAAAAACCTAACTTTTTCTTAAAAACCTAACTTTTACCAAAACTAACTTTTTCGAAAAAACCTAACTTATACCAAAACTAACTTTTTCGAAAAAACCTAATTTATACCAAAACTAACTTTTTCGAAAAAACCTAACTTATACCAAAACTAACTTTTTCTTAAAAACCTTACTTTTTCGAAAAAACCTAACTTATACCAAAACTAACTTTTTCTAAAAAACCTAACTTATACCAAAACTAACTTTTTCTCAAAAACCTAACTTATACCAAAACTAACTTTTTCGAAAAAACCTAACTTATACCAAAACTAACTTTTTCTAAAAAACCTAACTTATACCAAAACTAACTTTTTCTAAAAAAACCTAACTTATACCAAAACTAACTTTTTCGAAAAAACCTAACTTATACCAAAACTAACTTTTTCGAAAAAACCTAAATTATACCAAAACTAACTTTTTCGAAAAAACCTAATTTATACCAAAACTAACTTTTTCGAAAAAACCTAACTTACACCAAAACTAACTTTTTCGAAAAAACCTAACTTATACCAAAACTAACTTTTTCTAAAAAACCTAACTTATACCAAAACTAACTTTTTCTCAAAAACCTAACTTATACCAAAACTAACTTTTTCGAAAAAACCTAACTTATACCAAAACTAACTTTTTCTTAAAAACCTAACTTATACCAAAACTAACTTTTTCGAAAAAACCTAACTTATACCAAAACTAACTTTTTCTAAAAAACCTAACTTCTAAAAAACCTAACCTACCAAAACTAACTTTTTCTCAAAAACCTAACTTATACCAAAACTAACTTTTTCGAAAAAACCTAACTTATACCAAAACTAACTTTTTCGAAAAAACCTAACTTATACCAAAACTAACTTTTTCTCAAAAACCTAACTTATACCAAAACTAACTTTTTCGAAAAAACCTAACTTATACCAAAACTAACTTTTTTTTAAAAACCTTACTTTTTCGAAAAAACCTAACTTATACCAAAACTAACTTTTTCTAAAAAACCTAACTTATACCAAAACTAACTTTTTCTCAAAAACCTAACTTATACCAAAACTAACTTTTTCGAAAAAACCTAACTTATACTAAACTTACTTTTTCTAAAAAACCTAACTTATACCAAAACTAACTTTTTCTAAAAAAACCTAACTTATACCAAAACTAACTTTTTCGAAAAAACCTAACTTATACCAAAACTAACTTTTTCGAAAAAACCTAACTTATACCAAAACTAACTTTTTCGAAAAAACCTAATTTATACCAAAACTAACTTTTTCGAAAAAACCTAACTTATACCAAAACTAACTTTTTCGAAAAAACCTAACTTATACCAAAACTAACTTTTTCTAAAAAACCTAACTTATACCAAAACTAACTTTTTCTCAAAAACCTAACTTATACCAAAACTAACTTTTTCGAAAAAACCTAACTTATACCAAAACTAACTTTTTCTTAAAAACCTAACTTATACCAAAACTAACTTTTTCGAAAAAACCTAACTTATACCAAAACTAACTTTTTCTAAAAAACCTAACTTATACCAAAACTAACTTTTTCGAAAAAACCTAACTTATGCCAAAACTAACTTTTTCGAAAAAACCTAATTTATACCAAAACTAACTTTTTCGAAAAAACCTAACTTATACCAAAACTAACTTTTTCTTAAAAACCTTACTTTTTCGAAAAAACCTAACTTATACCAAAACTAACTTTTTCTAAAAAACCTAACTTATACCAAAACTAACTTTTTCTCAAAAACCTAACTTATACCAAAACTAACTTTTTCTAAAAAACCTAACTTATACCAAAACTAACATTTTCGAAAAAAACCTAATTTATACCAAAACTAACTTTTTCGAAAAAACCTAACTTATACCAAAACTAACTTTTTCTCAAAAACCTAACTTATACCAAAACTAACTTTTTCGAAAAAACCTAACTTATACCAAAACTAACTTTTTCGAAAAAACCTAACTTATACCAATACTGACTTTTTCGAAAAAACCTAACTCATACCAAAACTAACTTTTTCGAAAAAACCTAACTCATACCAAAACTAACTTTTTCGAAAAAACCTAACTTATACCAAAACTAACTTTTTCTAAAAAACCTAACTTATACCAAAACTAACTTTTTCTAAAAAACCTAACTTATACCAAAACTAACTTTTTCGAAAAAACCTAACTTATACGAAAACTAACTTATTATAAAAAACCTAACTTTTTCTCAAAAACCTAACTTATACCAAAACTAACTTTTTCTTAAAAACCTAACTTTTTCTTAAAAATCTAACTTTTTCTTAAAAACCTAACTTATACCAAAACTAACTTTTTCGAAAAAACCTAACTTATACCAAAACTAACTTTTTCTTAAAAACCTAACTTATACCAAAACTAACTTTTTCGAAAAAACCTAACTTTTTCATAAAAACCTAACTTATACCAAAACTAACTTTTTCGAAAAAACCTAACTTATACCAACACTAACTTTTTCTTAAAAACCTAACTTATACCAAAACTAACTTTTTCTTAAAAACCTAACTTATACCAAAACTAACTTTTTCGAAAAAACCTTACTTTTACCAATACTGACTTTTTCGAAAAAACCTAACTTATACCAAAACTAACTTTTTCTTAAAAACCTTACTTTTTCGAAAAAACCTAACTTATACCAAAACTAACTTTTTCTTAAAAACCTAACTTATACCAAAACTAACTTTTTCGAAAAAACCTAACTTATACCAAAACTAACTTTTTCGAAAAAACCTAACTTATACCAAAACTAACTTTTTCTTAAAAACCTTACTTTTTCGAAAAAACCTAACTTATACCAAAACTAACTTTTTCTAAAAAACCTAACTTATACCAAAACTAACTTTTTCTCAAAAACCTAACTTATACCAAAACTAACTTTTTCTAAAAAACCTAACTTATACCAAAACTAACTTTTTCTCAAAAACCTAACTTATACCAAAACTAACTTTTTCTCAAAAACCTAACTTATACCAAAACTAACTTTTTCGAAAAAACCTAACTTATACCAAAACTAACTTTTTCGAAAAAACCTAACTTATACCAATACTGACTTTTTCGAAAAAACCTAACTCATACCAAAACTAACTTTTTCGAAAAAACCTAACTCATACCAAAACTAACTTTTTCGAAAAAACCTAACTTATACCAAAACTAACTTTTTCTAAAAAACCTAACTTATACCAAAACTAACTTTTTCTAAAAAACCTAACTTATACCAAAACTAACTTTTTCGAAAAAACCTAACTTATACCAAAACTAACTTATTATAAAAAACCTAACGTTTTCTCAAAAACCTAACTTATACCAAAACTAACTTTTTCTTAAAAACCTAACTTTTTCTTAAAAATCTAACTTTTTCTTAAAAACCTAACTTATACCAAAACTAACTTTTTCGAAAAAACCTAACTTATACCAAAACTAACTTTTTCTTAAAAACCTAACTTATACCAAAACTAACTTTTTCGAAAAAACCTAACTTTTTCATAAAAACCTAACTTATACCAAAACTAACTTTTTCGAAAAAACCTAACTTATACCAAAACTAACTTATTATAAAAAACCTAACGTTTTCTCAAAAACCTAACTTATACCAAAACTAACTTTTTCTTAAAAACCTAACTTTTTCTTAAAAATCTAACTTTTTCTTAAAAACCTAACTTATACCAACACTAACTTTTTCTTAAAAACCTAACTTATACCAAAACTAACTTTTTCTTAAAAACCTAACTTATACCAAAACTAACTTTTTCGAAAAAACCTTACTTTTACCAATACTGACTTTTTCGAAAAAACCTAACTCATACCAAAACTAACTTTTTCGAAAAAACCTAACTCATACCAAAACTAACTTTTTCGAAAAAACCTAACTTATACCAAAACTAACTTTTTCTAAAAAACCTAACTTATACCAAAACTAACTTTTTCTAAAAAACCTAACTTATACCAAAACTAACTTTTTCGAAAAAACCTAACTTATACCAAAACTAACTTTTTCGAAAAAACCTAATTTATACCAAAACTAACTTTTTCTAAAAAACCTAACTTATACCAAAACTAACTTTTTCTAAAAAACCTAACTTATACCAAAACTAACTTTTTCGAAAAAACCTAATTTATACCAAAACTAACTTTTTCGAAAAAAACCTAACTTATACCAAAACTAACTTTTTCGAAAAAACCTAACTTATACCAAAACTAACTTTTTCTAAAAAACCTAACTTATACCAAAAACTAACTTTTTCTAAAAAACCTAACTTATACCAAAACTAACTTTTTCGAAAAAACCTAACTTTTTCGAATAAACCTAACTTTTACCAAAACTAACTTTTTCGAAAAAACCTAACTTTTTCATAAAAACCTAACTTATACCAAAACTAACTTTTTCTTAAAAACCTAACTTATACCAAAACTAACTTTTTCTTAAAAACCTAACTTATACCAAAACTAACTTTTTCTAAAAAACCTAACTTATACCAAAACTAACTTTTTCGAAAAAACCTAACTTATACCAAAACTAACTTTTTCGAAAAAACCTAACTTTTTCATAAAAAACCTAACTTATACCAAAACTAACTTTTTCTTAAAAACCTAACTTATACCAAAACTAACTTTTTCTTAAAAACCTAACTTATACCAAAACTAACTTTTTCTAAAAAACCTAACTTATACCAAAACTAACTTTTTCATAAAAACCTAACTTATACCAAAACTAACTTTTTCGAAAAAACCTAACTTTTTCATAAAAAACCTAACTTATACCAAAACTAACTTTTTCGAAAAAACCTAACTTATACCAAAACTAACTTTTTCGAAAAAACCTAACTTATACCAAAACTAACTTTTTCTAAAAAACCTTACTTTTTCGACAAAACCTAACTTTTAAAAAAACTATTTTTTTCGAAAAAACCTAACTTTTACCAAAACTAACTTTTTGTAAAAAACCTAACTTTTTCGAAAAAACCTTACTTTTTCGAAAAAACCTAACTTTTACCAAAACTAACTTTTTCTTAAAAACCTAACTTTTTCTCAAAAACCTAACTTATACCAAAACTAACTTTTTCAAAAAAACCTAACTTATACCAAAACTAACTTTTTCGAAAAAACCTAACTTATACCAAAACTAACTTTTTCTTAAAAACCTAACTTATACCAAAACTAACTTTTTCGAAAAAACCTAACTTATACCAAAACTAACTTTTTCGAAAAAACCTAACTTATACCAAAACTAACTTTTTCTTAAAAACCTAACTTATACCAAAACTAACTTTTTCGAAAAAACCTAACTTATACCAAAACTAACTTTTTCTTAAAAACCTAACTTATACCAAAACTAACTTTTTCTAAAAAAACCTAACTTATACCAAAACTAACTTTTTCGACAAAACCTAATTTATACCAAAACTAACTTTTTCGAAAAAACCTAACTTATACCAAAACTAACTTTTTCGAAAAAACGTAACTTATACCAAAACTAACTTTTTCTAAAAAACCTAACTTATACCAAAACTAACTTTTTCGAAAAAACCTAACTTATACCAAAACTAACTTTTTCGAAAAAACCTAACTTATACCAAAACTAACTTTTTCTAAAAAACCTTACTTTTTCGAAAAAACCTAACTTTTACCAAAACTAACTTTTTCGAAAAAACCTAACTTTTTCATAAAAACCTAACTTATACCAAAACTAACTTTTTCGAAAAAACCTAACTTATACCAAAACTAACTTTTTCTTAAAAACCTAACTTTTACCAAAACTAACTTTTTCGAAAAAACCTAGCTTTTTCATAAAAACATAACTTATACCAAAACTAACTTTTTCTTAAAAACCTAACTTATACCAAAACTAACTTTTTCTTAAAAACCTAACTTATACCAAAACTAACTTTTAAGAAAAAACCCAACTTATACCAAAACTAACTTTTTCGAAAAAACCTAACTTATACCAAAACTAACTTTTTCTAAAAAACCTAACTTATACCAAAACTAACTTTTTCTTAAAAACCTAACTTATACCAAAACTAACTTTTTCGAAAAAACCTAACTTATACCAAAACTAACTTTTTCAAAAAAACCTAACTTTTTCATAAAAACCTAACTTATACCAAAACTAACTTTTTCGAAAAAACCTAACTTATACCAAAACTAACTTTTTCGAAAAAACCTAACTTATACCAAAACTAACTTTTTCTAAAAAACCTTACTTTTTCGAAAAAACCTTACTTTTACCAAAACTAACTTTTTCTAAAAAACCTAACTTATACCAAAACTAACTTTTTCTAAAAAACCTAACTTATACCAAAACTAACTTTTTCGAAAAAACCTAACTTATACCAAAACTAACTTTTTCGAAAAAACCTAACTTATACCAAAACTAACTTTTTCTTAAAAACCTAACTTATACCAAAACTAACTTTTTCGAAAAAACCTAACTTATACCAAAACTAACTTTTTCGAAAAAACCTAACTTATACCAAAACTAACTTTTTCTTAAAAACCTAACTTATACCAAAACTAACTTTTTCGAAAAAACCTAACTTATACCAAAACTAACTTTTTCTTAAATACCTAACTTATACCAAAACTAACTTTTTCTTAAAAACCTAACTTTTACCAAAACTAACTTTTTCGAAAAAACCTAACTTTTTCATAAAAACCTAACTTATACCAAAACTAACTTTTTCTTAAAAACCTAACTTATACCTAAACTAACTTTTTCTTAAAAACCTAACTTATACCAAAACTAACTTTTTCGAAAAAACCTAACTTATACCAAAACTAACTTTTTCTTAAAAACCTAACTTATACCAAAACTAACTTTTTCTAAAAAACCTAACTTATACCAAAACTAACTTTTTCTTAAAAACCTAACTTATACCAAAACTAACTTTTTCGAAAAAACCTAACTTATACCAAAACTAACTTTTTCGAAAAAACCTAATTTATACCAAAACTAACTTTTTCGAAAAAACCTAACTTATACCAAAACTAACTTTTTCTCAAAAACCTAACTTATACCAAAACTAACTTTTTCGAAAAAACCTAACTTATACCAAAACTAACTTTTTCATAAAAACCTAACTTATACCAAAACTAACTTTTTCGAAAAAACCTAACTTTTTCATAAAAACCTAACTTATACCAAAACTAACTTTTTCGAAAAAACCTAACTTATACCAAAACTAACTTTTTCTTAAAAACCTAACTTATACCAAAACTAACTTTTTCTAAAAAAACCTAACTTATACCAAAACTAACTTTTTCGAAAAAACCTAATTTATACCAAAACTAACTTTTTCGAAAAAACCTAACTTATACCAAAACTAACTTTTTCGAAAAAACCTAACTTATACCAAAACTAACTTTTTCGAAAAAACCTAACTTATACCAAAACTAACTTTTTCGAAAAAACCTAACTTTTTCGAAAAAACCTAACTTATACCAAAACTAACTTTTTCTAAAAAACCTAACTTATACCAAAACTAACTTTTTCTTAAAAAACCTAACTTATACCAAAACTAACTTTTTCGAAAAAACCTAACTTATACCAAAACTAACTTTTTCTAAAAAACCTAACTTATACCAAAACTAACTTTTTCGAAAAAACCTAACTTATACCAAAACTAACTTTTTCGAAAAAACCTAACTTTTACCAAAAAACCTAACTTTTTCTAAAAAACCTAACTTATACCAAAACTAACTTTTTCTAAAAAACCTAACTTATACCAAAACTAACTTTTTCGAAAAAACCTAACTTTTTCGAAAAAACCTAACTTTTACCAAAACTAACTTTTTCGAAAAAACCTAACTTTTTCATAAAAACCTAACTTATACCAAAACTAACTTTTTCTTAAAAACCTAACTTTTACCAAAAACTAACTTTTTCGAAAAAACCTAACTTATACCAAAACTCACTTTTTCTAAAAAACCTAACTTATACCAAAACTAACTTTTTCGAAAAAACCTAACTTATACCAAAACTAACTTTTTCGAAAAAACCTATCTTTTACCAAAACTAACTTTTTCGAAAAAACCTAACTTATAAAAAAACTAACTTTTTCGAAAAAACCTAACTTATACCAAAACTCACTTTTTCTAAAAAACCTAACTTATACCAAAACTAACTTTTTCGAAAAAACCTAACTTATACCAAAACTAACTTTTTCTAAAAAACCTAACTTTTACCAAAACTAACTTATTCTAAAAAACCTAGCTTTTTCTCAAAAACCTAACTTATACCAAAATTAACTTTTTCTTAAAAACCTAACTTTTTCGAAAAAACCTAACTTATACCAAAACTAACTTTTTCGAAAAAACCTAACTTATACCAAAACTAACTTTTTCTTAAAAACCTAACTTATACCAAAACTAACTTTTTCGAAAAAACCTAACTTTTTCATAAAAACCTAACTTATACCAAAACTAACTTTTTCTAAAAAACCTAACTTATACCAAAACTAACTTTTTATAAAAAACCTAACTTATACCAAAACTAACTTTTTCTAAAAAACCTAACTTATACCAAAACTAACTTTTTCGAAAAAACCTAACTTATACCAAAACTAACTTTTTCTTAAAAACCTAACTTATACCAAAACTAACTTTTTCGAAAAAACCTAACTTATACCAAAACTAACTTTTTCGAAAAAACCTAACTTATACCAAAACTAACTTTTTCGAAAAAACCTAACTTTTTCATAAAAACCTAACTTATACCAAAACTAACTTTTTCGAAAAAACCTAACTTATACCAAAACTAACTTTTTCGAAAAAACCTAACTTATACCAAAACTAACTTTTTCTAAAAAACCTTACTTTTTCGAAAAAACCTAACTTTTACCAAAACTAACTTTTTCGAAAAAACCTAACTTATACCAAAACTAACTTTTTCTTAAAAACCTAACTTATACCAAAACTAACTTTTTCTAAAAAACCTAACTTATACCAAAACTAACTTTTTCAAAAAAACCTAACTTATACCAAAACTAACTTTTTCGAAAAAACCTAACTTATACCAAAACTAACTTTTTCTTAAAAACCTAACTTATACCAAAACTAACTTTTTCTAAAAAAACCTAACTTATACCAAAACTAACTTTTTCGACAAAACCTAATTTATACCAAAACTAACTTTTTCGAAAAAACCTAACTTATACCAAAACTAACTTTTTCGAAAAAACGTAACTTATACCAAAACTAACTTTTTCTAAAAAACCTAACTTATACCAAAACTAACTTTTTCGAAAAAACCTAACTTATACCAAAACTAACTTTTTCGAAAAAACCTAACTTATACCAAAACTAACTTTTTCTAAAAAACCTTACTTTTTCGAAAAAACCTAACTTTTACCAAAACTAACTTTTTCTTAAAAACCTAACTTTTTCATAAAAACCTAACTTATACCAAAACTAACTTTTTCGAAAAAACCTAACTTATACCAAAACTAACTTTTTCTAAAAAAACCTAACTTATACCAAAACTAACTTTTTCGACAAAACCTAATTTATACCAAAACTAACTTTTTCTAAAAAAACCTAACTTATACCAAAACTAACTTTTTCGAAAAAACGTAACTTATACCAAAACTAACTTTTTCTAAAAAACCTAACTTATACCAAAACTAACTTTTTCGAAAAAACCTAACTTATACCAAAACTAACTTTTTCGAAAAAACCTAACTTATACCAAAACTAACTTTTTCTAAAAAACCTTACTTTTTCGAAAAAACCTAACTTTTACCAAAACTAACTTTTTCGAAAAAACCTAACTTTTTCATAAAAACCTAACTTATACCAAAACTAACTTTTTCGAAAAAACCTAACTTATACCAAAACTAACTTTTTCTAAAAAACCTTACTTTTTCGAAAAAACCTAACTTTTACCAAAACTAACTTTTTCTAAAAAACCTAACTTATACCAAAACTAACTTTTTCTAAAAAACCTAACTTTTACCAAAACTAACTTTTTCGATAAAACCTAGCTTTTTCATAAAAACCTAACTTATACCAAAACTAACTTTTTCTTAAAAACCTAACTTATACCAAAACTAACTTTTTCTTAAAAACCTAACTTATACCAAAACTAACTTTTAAGAAAAAACCCAACTTATACCAAAACTAACTTTTTCGAAAAAACCTAACTTATACCAAAACTAACTTTTTCTAAAAAACCTAACTTATACCAAAACTAACTTTTTCTTAAAAACCTAACTTATACCAAAACTAACTTTTTCGAAAAAACCTAACTTATACCAAAACTAACTTTTTCTAAAAAACCTAACTTATACCAAAACTAACTTTTTCGAAAAAACCTTACTTTTTCGAAAAAACCTAACTTTTACCAAAACTAACTTTTTCTAAAAAACCTAACTTATACCAAAACTAACTTTTTCTAAAAAACCTAACTTATACCAAAACTAACTTTTTCGAAAAAACCTAACTTATACCAAAACTAACTTTTTCGAAAAAACCTAACTTATACCAAAACTAACTTTTTCGAAAAAAACCTAACTTATACCAAAACTAACTTTTTCTAAAAAACCTAACTTATACCAAAACTAACTTTTTCAAAAAAACCTAACTTTTTCATAAAAACCTAACTTATACCAAAACTAACTTTTTCGAAAAAACCTAACTTATACCAAAACTAACTTTTTCGAAAAAACCTAACTTATACCAAAACTAACTTTTTCTAAAAAACCTTACTTTTTCGAAAAAACCTAACTTTTACCAAAACTAACTTTTTCTAAAAAACCTAACTTATACCAAAACTAACTTTTTCTAAAAAACCTAACTTATACCAAAACTAACTTTTTCGAAAAAACCTAACTTATACCAAAACTAACTTTTTCGAAAAAACCTAACTTATACCAAAACTAACTTTTTCTTAAAAACCTAACTTATACCAAAACTAACTTTTTCGAAAAAACCTAACTTATACCAAAACTAACTTTTTCGAAAAAACCTAACTTATACCAAAACTAACTTTTTCTTAAAAACCTAACTTATACCAAAACTAACTTTTTCGAAAAAACCTAACTTATACCAAAACTAACTTTTTCTTAAAAACCTAACTTTTACCAAAACTAACTTTTTCTTAAAAACCTAACTTTTACCAAAACTAACTTTTTCGAAAAAACCTAACTTTTTCATAAAAACCTAACTTATACCAAAACTAACTTTTTCTTAAAAACCTAACTTATACCTAAACTAACTTTTTCTTAAAAACCTAACTTATACCAAAACTAACTTTTTCGAAAAAACCTGACTTATACCAAAACTAACTTTTTCTTAAAAACCTAACTTATACCAAAACTAACTTTTTCGAAAAAACCTAACTTATACCAAAACTAACTTTTTCTTAAAAACCTAACTTATACCAAAACTAACTTTTAAGAAAAAACCCAACTTATACCAAAACTAACTTTTTCGAAAAAACCTAACTTATACCAAAACTAACTTTTTCTAAAAAACCTAACTTATACCAAAACTAACTTTTTCTTAAAAACCTAACTTATACCAAAACTAACTTTTTCTTAAAAACCTAACTTATACCAAAACTAACTTTTTCAAAAAACCTAACTTTTTCATAAAAACCTAACTTATACCAAAACTAACTTTTTCGAAAAAACCTAACTTATACCAAAACTAACTTTTTCGAAAAAACCTAACTTATACCAAAACTAACTTTTTCTTAAAAACCTAACTTATACCAAAACTAACTTTTTCGAAAAAACCTAACTTATACCAAAACTAATTTTTCTAAAAAACCTTACTTTTTCGAAAAAACCTAACTTTTACCAAAACTAACTTTTTCGAAAAAACCTAACTTATACCAAAACTAACTTTTTCGAAAAAACCTAACTTATACCAAAACTAACTTTTTCTTAAAAACCTAACTTATACCAAAACTAACTTTTTCGAAAAAACCTAACTTATACCAAAACTAACTTTTTCGAAAAAACCTAACTTATACCAAAACTAACTTTTTCGAAAAAACCTAACTTTTTCATAAAAACCTAACTTATACCAAAACTAACTTTTTCGAAAAAACCTAACTTATACCAAAACTAACTTTTTCAAAAAACCTAACTTTTTCATAAAAACCTAACTTATACCAAAACTAACTTTTTCTTAAAAACCTAACTTATACCAATACTAACTTTTTCTTAAAAACCTAACTTATACCAAAACTAACTTTTAAGAAAAAACCCAACTTATACCAAAACTAACTTTTTCGAAAAAACCTAACTTATACCAAAACTAACTTTTTCTAAAAAACCTAACTTATACCAAAACTAACTTTTTCTAAAAAACCTAACTTATACCAAAACTAACTTTTTCTTAAAAACCTAACTTATACCAAACCTAACTTTTTCTTAAAAACCTAACTTATACCAAAACTAACTTTTTCAAAAAAACCTAACTTTTTCGAAAAAACCTAACTTATACCAAAACTAACTTTTTCTAAAAAACCTTACTTTTTCGAAAAAACCTAACTTTTACCAAAACTAACTTTTTCGAAAAAGCCTAACTTATACCAAAACTAACTTTTTCGAAAAAACCTAACTTATACCAAAACTAACTTTTTCTTAAAAACCTAACTTATACCAAAACTAACTTTTTCGAAAAAACCTAACTTATACCAAAACTAACTTTTTCGAAAAAACCTAACTTATACCAAAACTAACTTTTTCTTAAAAACCTAACTTATTAAAACTAACTTTTTCGAAAAAACCTAACTTATACCAAAACTAACTTTTTCTTAAAAACCTAACTTATACCAAAACTAACTTTTTCTTAAAAACCTAACTTATACCAAAACTAACTTTTTCGAAAAAACCTAACTTATACCAAAACTAACTTTTTCGAAAAAACCTAACTTATACCAAAACTAACTTTTTCTAAAAAACCTTACTTTTTCGAAAAAACCTAACTTTTACCAAAACTAACTTTTTCGAAAAAACCTAACTTTTTCATAAAAACCTAACTTATACCAAAACTAATTTTTTCGAAAAAACCTAACTTATACCAAAACTAACTTTTTCTTAAAAACCTAACTTTTACCAAAACTAACTTTTTCGAAAAAACCTAACTTATACCAAAACTAACTTTTTCGAAAAAACCTAACTTATACCAAAACTAACTTTTTCTTAAAAACCTAACTTATACCAAAACTAACTTTTTCTTAAAAACCTAACTTATACCAAAACTAACTTTTTCGAAAAAACCTAACTTATACCAAAACTAACTTTTTCTAAAAAACCTTACTTTTACCAAAACTAACTTTTTCGAAAAAACCTAACTTATACCAAAACTAACTTTTTCGAAAAAACCTAACTTATACCAAAACTTACTTTTTCTTAAAAACCTAACTTTTACCAAAACTAACTTTTTCTTAAAAACCTAACTTATACCAAAACTAACTTTTTCGAAAAAACCTAACTTATACCAATACTAACTTTTTCGAAAAAACCTAACTTATACCAAAACTAACTTTTTCGAAAAAACCTAACTCATACCAAAACTAACTTTTTCGAAAAAACCTAACTTATACCAAAACTAACTTTTTCTTAAAAACCTAACTTTTTCTAAAAAACCTAACTTATAAAAAAACTAACTTTTTCGAAAAAACCTAACTTATACCAAAACTCACTTTTTCTAAAAAACCTAACTTTTTCTAAAAAACCTAACTTTTACCAAAACTAACTTTTTCTAAAAAACCTAACTTATACCAAAACTAACTTTTTCTAAAAAAACCTAACTTATACCAAAACTAACTTTTTCGAAAAAACCTAACTTATACCAAAAGTAACTTTTTCGAAAAAACCTAACTTATACCAAAACTAACTTTTTCGAAAAAACCTAATTTATACCAAAACTAACTTTTTCGAAAAAACCTAACTTATACCAAAACTAACTTTTTCGAAAAAACCTAACTTATACCAAAACTAACTTTTTCTAAAAAACCTAACTTATACCAAAACTAACTTTTTCTCAAAAACCTAACTTATACCAAAACTAACTTTTTCGAAAAAACCTAACTTATACCAAAACTAACTTTTTCGAAAAAACCTAACTTATACCAAAACTAACTTTTTCTAAAAAACCTTACTTTTTCTAAAAAACCTAACTTATACCAAAACTAACTTTTTCGAAAAAACCTAACTTATACCAAAACTAACTTTTTCTTAAAAACCTGACTTATACCAAAACTAACTTTTTCGAAAAAACCTAACTTATACCAAAACTAACTTTTTCTAAAAAACCTTACTTTTTCGAAAAAACCTAACTTTTACCAAAACTAACTTTTTCGAAAAAACCTAACTTTTTCATAAAAACCTAACTTATACCAAAACTAACTTTTTCGAAAAAACCTAACTTATACCAAAACTAACTTTTTCTTAAAAACCTAACTTATACCAAAACTAACTTTTTCGAAAAAACCTAACTTATACCAAAACTAACTTTTTCGAAAAAACCTTACTTTTTCGACAAAACCTAACTTTTAAAAAAACTAATTTTTTCGAAAAAACCTAACTTTTACCAAAACTAATTTTTTCTAAAAAACCTAACTTTTTCGAAAAAACCTTACTTTTTCGAAAAAACCTTACTTTTACCAAAACTAACTTTTTCTTAAAAACCTAACTTTTTCTCAAAAACCTTACTTATACCAAAACTAACTTTTTCGAAAAAACCTAACTTATACCAAAACTAACTTTTTTGAAAAAACCTAACTTATACCAAAACTAACTTTTTCGAAAAAACCTAACTTTTTCTAAAAAACCTAATTTTTACCAAAACTAACTTATTCGAAAAAACCTAACTTTTTCTCAAAAACCTAACTTATACCAAAACTAACTTTTTCTTAAAAACCTAACTTTTTCTTAAAAATATAACTTTTTCTTAAAAACCTAACTTATACCAAAACTAACTTTTTCGAAAAAACCTAACTTATACCAAAACTAACCTTTTCTTAGAAACCTAACTTATACCAAAACTAACTTTTTCTTAAAAACCTTACTTATACCAAAACTAACTTTTTCGAAAAAACCTAACTTATACCAAAACTAACTTTTTCGAAAAAACCTAACTAATACCAAAACTCACTTTTTCTAAAAAACCTAACTTATACCAAAACTAACTTTTTCGAAAAAACCTAACTTATACCAAAACTAACTTTTTCTTAAAAACCTAACTTATACCAAAACTAACTTTTTCGAAAAAACCTAACTTATACCAAAACTAACTTTTTCGAAAAAACCTTACTTTTTCGACAAAACCTAACTTTTAAAAAAACTAATTTTTTCGAAAAAACCTAACTTTTACCAAAACTAATTTTTTCTAAAAAACCTAACTTTTTCGAAAAAACCTTACTTTTTCGAAAAAACCTAACTTTTACCAAAACTAACTTTTTCTTAAAAACCTAACTTTTTCTCAAAAACCTAACTTATACCAAAACTAACTTTTTCGAAAAAACCTAACTTATACCAAAACTAACTTTTTTGAAAAAACCTAACTTATACCAAAACTAACTTTTTCGAAAAAACCTAACTTTTTCTAAAAAACCTAATTTTTACCAAAACTAACTTATTATAAAAATCCTAACTTTTTCTCAAAAACCTAACTTATACCAAAACTAACTTTTTCTTAAAAACCTAACTTTTTCTTAAAAATCTAACTTTTTCTTAAAAACCTAACTTATACCAAAACTAACTTTTTCGAAAAAACCTAACTTATACCAAAACTAACCTTTTCTTAGAAACCTAACTTATACCAAAACTAACTTTTTCTTAAAAACCTAACTTATACCAAAACTAACTTTTTCGAAAAAACCTAACTTATACCAAAACTAACTTTTTCGAAAAAACCTAACTTATACCAAAACTCACTTTTTCTAAAAAACCTACTTATACCAAAACTAACTTTTTCGAAAAAACCTAACTTATACCAAAACTAACTCTTTCGAAAAAACCTAACTTTTACCAAAACTAACTTATTCTAAAAAACCTAACTTTTTCTCAAAAACCTAACTTATACCAAAATTAACTTTTTCTTAAAAACCTCAACTTTTTCTAAAAAACCTAACTTATACCAAAACTAACTTTTTTTAAAAAACCTAACTTATACCAAAACTAACTTTTTCTCTAAAACCTAACTTATACCAAAACTAACTTTTTCGAAAAAACCTAACTTATACCAAAACTAACTTTTTTTGAAAAAACCTAACTTATACCAAAACTAACTTTTTCGAAAAAACCTAACTTTTTCTAAAAAACCTAATTTTTACCAAAACTAACTTATTCGAAAAAACCTAACTTTTTCTCAAAAACCTAACTTATACCAAAACTAACTTTTTCGAAAAAACCTAACTTATACCAAAACTCACTTTTTCTAAAAAACCTAACTTATACCAAAACTAACTTTTTCGAAAAAACCTAACTTATACCAAAACTAACTTTTTCTAAAAAACCTAACTTATACCAAAACTAACTTTTTCTCAAAAACCTAACTTATACCAAAACTAACTTTTTCTCAAAAACCTAACTTATACCAAAACTAACTTTTTCGAAAAAACCTAACTTATACCAAAACTAACTTTTTCGAAAAAAACCTAACTTATACCAAAACTAACTTTTTCTAAAAAACCTTACTTTTTCTAAAAAACCTAACTTATACCAAAACTAACTTTTTCGAAAAAACCTAACTTATACCAAAACTCACTTTTTCTAAAAAACCTAACTTATACCAAAACTAACTTTTTCGAAAAAACCTAACTTATACCAAAACTAACTTTTTCTAAAAAACCTAACTTATACCAAAACTAACTTTTTCTCAAAAACCTAACTTATACCAAAACTAACTTTTTCGAAAAAACCTAACTTATACCAAAACTAACTTTTTCGAAAAAACCTAACTTATACCAAAACTAACTTTTTTGAAAAAACCTAACTTATACCAAAACTAACTTTTTCGAAAAAACCTAACTTTTTCTAAAAAACCTAATTTTTACCAAAACTAACTTATTCGAAAAAACCTAACTTTTTCTCAAAAACCTAACTTATACCAAAACTAACTTTTTCGAAAAAACCTAACTTATACCAAAACTCACTTTTTCTAAAAAACCTAACTTATACCAAAACTAACTTTTTCGAAAAAACCTAACTTATACCAAAACTAACTTTTTCTAAAAAACCTAACTTATACCAAAACTAACTTTTTCTCAAAAACCTAACTTATACCAAAACTAACTTTTTCGAAAAAACCTAACTTATACCAAAACTAACTTTTTCGAAAAAACCTAACTTATACCAAAACTAACTTTTTCTAAAAAACCTTACTTTTTCTAAAAAACCTAACTTATACCAAAACTAACTTTTTCGAAAAAACCTAACTTATACCAAAACTAACTTTTTCTTAAAAACCTGACTTATACCAAAACTAACTTTTTCGAAAAAACCTAACTTATACCAAAACTAACTTTTTCTAAAAAACCTTACTTTTTCGAAAAAACCTAACTTTTACCAAAACTAACTTTTTCGAAAAAACCTAACTTTTTCATAAAAACCTAACTTATACCAAAACTAACTTTTTCGAAAAAACCTAACTTATACCAAAACTAACTTTTTCTTAAAAACCTAACTTATACCAAAACTAACTTTTTCGAAAAAACCTAACTTATACCAAAACTAACTTTTTCGAAAAAACCTTACTTTTTCGACAAAACCTAACTTTTAAAAAAACTAATTTTTTCGAAAAAACCTAACTTTTACCAAAACTAATTTTTTCTAAAAAACCTAACTTTTTCGAAAAAACCTTACTTTTTCGAAAAAACCTTACTTTTACCAAAACTAACTTTTTCTTAAAAACCTAACTTTTTCTCAAAAACCTTACTTATACCAAAACTAACTTTTTCGAAAAAACCTAACTTATACCAAAACTAACTTTTTCTTAAAAACCTGACTTATACCAAAACTAACTTTTTCGAAAAAACCTAACTTATACCAAAACTAACTTTTTCTAAAAAACCTTACTTTTTCGAAAAAACCTAACTTTTACCAAAACTAACTTTTTCGAAAAAACCTAACTTTTTCATAAAAACCTAACTTATACCAAAACTAACTTTTTCGAAAAAACCTAACTTATACCAAAACTAACTTTTTCTTAAAAACCTAACTTATACCAAAACTAACTTTTTCGAAAAAACCTAACTTATACCAAAACTAACTTTTTCGAAAAAACCTTACTTTTTCGACAAAACCTAACTTTTAAAAAAACTAATTTTTTCGAAAAAACCTAACTTTTACCAAAACTAATTTTTTCTAAAAAACCTAACTTTTTCGAAAAAACCTTACTTTTTCGAAAAAACCTTACTTTTACCAAAACTAACTTTTTCTTAAAAACCTAACTTTTTCTCAAAAACCTTACTTATACCAAAACTAACTTTTTCGAAAAAACCTAACTTATACCAAAACTAACTTTTTTGAAAAAACCTAACTTATACCAAAACTAACTTTTTCGAAAAAACCTAACTTTTTCTAAAAAACCTAATTTTTACCAAAACTAACTTATTCGAAAAAACCTAACTTTTTCTCAAAAACCTAACTTATACCAAAACTAACTTTTTCGAAAAAACCTAACTTATACCAAAACTAACTTTTTCTAAAAAACCTAACTTATACCAAAACTAACTTTTTCGAAAAAACCTAACTTATACCAAAACTAACTTTTTCTAAAAAACCTAACTTATACCAAAACTAACTTTTTCTCAAAAACCTAACTTATACCAAAACTAACTTTTTCTTAAAAACCTAACTTATACCAAAACTAACTTTTTCGAAAAAACCTAACTTTTTCATAAAAACCTAACTTATACCAAAACTAACTTTTTCGAAAAAACCTAACTTATACCAAAACTAACTTTTTCGAAAAAACCTAACTTATACCAAAACTAACTTTTTCTAAAAAACCTTACTTTTTCGAAAAAACCTAACTTTTACCAAAACTAACTTTTTCGAAAAAACCTAACTTTTTCATAAAAACCTAACCTATACCAAAACTAACTTTTTCGAAAAAACCTAACTTATACCAAAACTAACTTTTTCTTAAAAACCTAACTTTTACCAAAACTAACTTTTTCGAAAAAACCTAACTTTCTCATAACAACCTAACTTATACCAAAACTAACTTTTTCGAAAAAACCTAACTTATACCAAAACTAACTTTTTCTTAAAAACCTAACTTATACCAAAACTAACTTTTTCTTAAAAACCTAACTTATACCAAAACTAACTTTTTCGAAAAAACCTAACTTATACCAATACTAACTTTTTCGAAAAAACCTAACTCATACCAAAACTAACTTTTTCTTAAAAACCTAACTTATACCAAAACTAACTTTTTCTTAAAAACCTAACTTATACCAAAACTAACTTTTTCGAAAAAACCTAACTTATACCAAAACTAACTTTTTCGAAAAAACCTAACTTATACCAAAACTAACTTTTTCGAAAAAAACCTAACTTATACCAAAACTAACTTTTTCTTAAAAACCTAACTTATACCAAAACTAACTTTTTCGAAAAAACCTAACTTATACCAAAACTAACTTTTTCGAAAAAACCTAACTTATACCAAAACTAACTTTTTCTTAAAAACCTAACTTATACCAAAACTAACTTTTTCGAAAAAACCTAACTTATACCAAAACTAACTTTTTCTTAAAAACCTAACTTATACCAAAACTAACTTTTTCTAAAAAAACCTAACTTATACCAAAACTAACTTTTTCGAAAAAACCAAATTTATACCAAAACTAACTTTTTCGAAAAAACCTAACTTATACCAAAACTAACTTTTTCCAAAAAACCTAACTTATACCAAAATTAACTTTTTCGAAAAAACCTAACTTATAAAAAAACTAACTTTTTCGAAAACACCTAACTTATACCAAAACTCACTTTTTCTAAAAAACCTAACTTTTTCTAAAAAACCTAACTTTTACCAAAACTAACTTTTCCTAAAAAACCTAACTTATACCAAAACTAACTTTTTCTAAAAAAAACCTAACTTATACCAAAACTAACTTTTTCGAAAAAACCTAACTTATACCAACACTAACTTTTTCGAAAAAACCTAACTTATACCAAAACTAACTTTTTCGAAAAAACCTAATTTATACCAAAACTAACTTTTTCGAAAAAACCTAACTTATACCAAAACTAACTTTTTCGAAAAAACCTAACTTATACCAAAACTAACTTTTTCTAAAAAACCTAACTTATACCAAAACTAACTTTTTCTCAAAAACCTAACTTATAACAAAACTAACTTTTTCGAAAAAACCTAACTTATACCAAAACTAACTTTTTCTTAAAAACCTAACTTATACCAAAACTAACTTTTTCGAAAAAACCTAACTTATACCAAAACTAACTTTTTCTAAAACACCTTACTTTTTCGAAAAAACCTAACTTTTACCAAAACTAACTTTTTCGAAAAAACCTGACTTTTTCATAAAAACCTAACTTATACCAAAACTAACTTTTTCGAAAAAACCTAACTTATACCAAAACTAACTTTTTCTTAAAAACCTAACTTATACCAAAACTAACTTTTTCGAAAAAACCTAACTTTTTCTTAAAAACCTAACTTATACCAAAACTAACTTTTTCGAAAAAACCTAACTTATGCCAAAACTAACTTTTTCGAAAAAACCTAACTTCTACCAAAACTAACTTTTTCGAAAAAACCTAACTTATACCAAAACTCACTTATTCTAAAAAACCTAGCTTTTTCTCAAAAACCTAACTTATACCAAAATTAACTTTTTCTTAAAAACCTAACTTTTTCTAAAAAACCTAACTTATACCAAAACTAACTTTTTCGAAAAAACCTAACTCATACCAAAACTAACTTTTTCGAAAAAACCTAACTTATAAAAAAACTAACTTTTTCGAAAAAACCTAACTTATACCAAAACTCACTTTTTCTAAAAAACCTAACTTATACCAAAACTAACTTTTTCGAAAAAACCTAACTTATACCAAAACTAACTTTTTCTAAAAAACCTAACTTTTACCAAAACTAACTTATTCTAAAAAACCTAGCTTTTTCTCAAAAACCTAACTTATAATAAAATTAACTTTTTCTTAAAAACCTAACTTTTTCTAAAAAACCTAACTTATACCAAAACTAACTTTTTCGAAAAAACCTAACTTATACCAAAACTAACTTTTTCATAAAAACCTAACTTATACCAAAACTAACTTTTTCTAAAAAACTTTACTTTTTCGAAAAAACCTAACTTTTACCAAAACTAACTTTTTCGAAAAAACCTAACTTTTTCATAAAAACCTAACTTATACCAAAACTAACTTTTTCGAAAAAACCTAACTTATACCAAAACTAACTTTTTCTTAAAAACCTAACTTTTACCAAAACTAACTTTTTCGAAAAAACCTAACTTTTTGATAAAAACCTTTTTTCGAAAAAACCTAACTTATACCAAAACTAACTTTTTCGAAAAAACCTTACTTTTTCGACAAAACCTAACTTTTAAAAAAACTAATTTTTTCGAAAAAACCTAACTTTTACCAAAACTAATTTTTTCTAAAAAACCTAACTTTTTCGAAAAAACCTTACTTTTTCGAAAAAACCTTACTTTTACCAAAACTAACTTTTTCTTAAAAACCTAACTTTTTCTCAAAAACCTTACTTATACCAAAACTAACTTTTTCGAAAAAACCTAACTTATACCAAAACTAACTTTTTTGAAAAAACCTAACTTATACCAAAACTAACTTTTTCGAAAAAACCTAACTTTTTCTAAAAAACCTAATTTTTACCAAAACTAACTTATTCGAAAAAACCTAACTTTTTCTCAAAAACCTAACTTATACCAAAACTAACTTTTTCTTAAAAACCTAACTTTTTCTTAAAAATCTAACTTTTTCTTAAAAACCTAACTTATACCAAAACTAACTTTTTCGAAAAAACCTAACTTATACCAAAACTAACCTTTTCTTAGAAACCTAACTTATACCAAAACTAACTTTTTCTTAAAAACCTTACTTATACCAAAACTAACTTTTTCGAAAAAACCTAACTTATACCAAAACTAACTTTTTCGAAAAAACCTAACTAATACCAAAACTCACTTTTTCTAAAAAACCTAACTTATACCAAAACTAACTTTTTCGAAAAAACCTAACTTATACCAAAACTAACTTTTTCTTAAAAACCTAACTTATACCAAAACTAACTTTTTCGAAAAAACCTAACTTATACCAAAACTAACTTTTTCGAAAAAACCTTACTTTTTCGACAAAACCTAACTTTTAAAAAAACTAATTTTTTCGAAAAAACCTAACTTTTACCAAAACTAATTTTTTCTAAAAAACCTAACTTTTTCGAAAAAACCTTACTTTTTCGAAAAAACCTAACTTTTACCAAAACTAACTTTTTCTTAAAAACCTAACTTTTTCTCAAAAACCTAACTTATACCAAAACTAACTTTTTCGAAAAAACCTAACTTATACCAAAACTAACTTTTTTGAAAAAACCTAACTTATACCAAAACTAACTTTTTCGAAAAAACCTAACTTTTTCTAAAAAACCTAATTTTTACCAAAACTAACTTATTATAAAAATCCTAACTTTTTCTCAAAAACCTAACTTATACCAAAACTAACTTTTTCTTAAAAACCTAACTTTTTCTTAAAAATCTAACTTTTTCTTAAAAACCTAACTTATACCAAAACTAACTTTTTCGAAAAAAACCTAACTTATACCAAAACTAACCTTTTCTTAGAAACCTAACTTATACCAAAACTAACTTTTTCTTAAAAACCTAACTTATACCAAAACTAACTTTTTCGAAAAAACCTAACTTATACCAAAACTAACTTTTTCGAAAAAACCTAACTTATACCAAAACTCACTTTTTCTAAAAAACCTAACTTATACCAAAACTAACTTTTTCGAAAAAACCTAACTTATACCAAAACTAACTTTTTCGAAAAAACCTAACTTTTACCAAAACTAACTTATTCTAAAAAACCTAACTTTTTCTCAAAAACCTAACTTATACCAAAATTAACTTTTTCTTAAAAACCTAACTTTTTTCTAAAAACCCTAACTTATACCAAAACTAACTTTTTTTAAAAAACCTAACTTATACCAAAACTAACTTTTTCTCAAAAACCTAACTTATACCAAAACTAACTTTTTCGAAAAAACCTAACTTATACCAAAACTAACTTTTTTGAAAAAACCTAACTTATACCAAAACTAACTTTTTCGAAAAAACCTAACTTTTTCTAAAAAACCTAATTTTTACCAAAACTAACTTATTCGAAAAAACCTAACTTTTTCTCAAAAACCTAACTTATACCAAAACTAACTTTTTCGAAAAAAACCTAACTTATACCAAAACTCACTTTTTCTAAAAAACCTAACTTATACCAAAACTAACTTTTTCGAAAAAACCTAACTTATACCAAAACTAACTTTTTCTAAAAAACCTAACTTATACCAAAACTAACTTTTTCTCAAAAACCTAACTTATACCAAAACTAACTTTTTCTCAAAAACCTAACTTATACCAAAACTAACTTTTTCGAAAAAACCTAACTTATACCAAAACTAACTTTTTCGAAAAAACCTAACTTATACCAAAACTAACTTTTTCTAAAAAACCTTACTTTTTCTAAAAAACCTAACTTATACCAAAACTAACTTTTTCGAAAAAACCTAACTTATACCAAAACTCACTTTTTCTAAAAAACCTAACTTATACCAAAACTAACTTTTTCGAAAAAACCTAACTTATACCAAAACTAACTTTTTCTAAAAAACCTAACTTATACCAAAACTAACTTTTTCTCAAAAACCTAACTTATACCAAAACTAACTTTTTCGAAAAAACCTAACTTATACCAAAACTAACTTTTTCGAAAAAACCTAACTTATACCAAAACTAACTTTTTTGAAAAAACCTAACTTATACCAAAACTAACTTTTTCGAAAAAACCTAACTTTTTCTAAAAAACCTAATTTTTACCAAAACTAACTTATTCGAAAAAACCTAACTTTTTCTCAAAAACCTAACTTATACCAAAACTAACTTTTTCGAAAAAACCTAACTTATACCAAAACTCACTTTTTCTAAAAAACCTTACTTTTTCTAAAAAACCTAACTTATACCAAAACTAACTTTTTCGAAAAAACCTAACTTATACCAAAACTAACTTTTTCTTAAAAACCTGACTTATACCAAAACTAACTTTTTCGAAAAAACCTAACTTATACCAAAACTAACTTTTTCTAAAAAACCTTACTTTTTCGAAAAAACCTAACTTTTACCAAAACTAACTTTTTCGAAAAAACCTAACTTTTTCATAAAAACCTAACTTATACCAAAACTAACTTTTTCGAAAAAACCTAACTTATACCAAAACTAACTTTTTCTTAAAAACCTAACTTATACCAAAACTAACTTTTTCGAAAAAACCTAACTTATACCAAAACTAACTTTTTCGAAAAAACCTTACTTTTTCGACAAAACCTAACTTTTAAAAAAACTAATTTTTTCGAAAAAACCTAACTTTTACCAAAACTAATTTTTTCTAAAAAACCTAACTTTTTCGAAAAAACCTTACTTTTTCGAAAAAACCTTACTTTTACCAAAACTAACTTTTTCTTAAAAACCTAACTTTTTCTCAAAAACCTTACTTATACCAAAACTAACTTTTTCGAAAAAACCTAACTTATACCAAAACTAACTTTTTTGAAAAAACCTAACTTATACCAAAACTAACTTTTTCGAAAAAACCTAACTTTTTCTAAAAAACCTAATTTTTACCAAAACTAACTTATTCGAAAAAACCTAACTTTTTCTCAAAAACCTAACTTATACCAAAACTAACTTTTTCTTAAAAACCTAACTTTTTCTTAAAAATCTAACTTTTTCTTAAAAACCTAACTTATACCAAAACTAACTTTTTCGAAAAAACCTAACTTATACCAAAACTAACCTTTTCTTAGAAACCTAACTTATACCAAAACTAACTTTTTCTTAAAAACCTTACTTATACCAAAACTAACTTTTTCGAAAAAACCTAACTTATACCAAAACTAACTTTTTCGAAAAAACCTAACTAATACCAAAACTCACTTTTTCTAAAAAACCTAACTTATACCAAAACTAACTTTTTCGAAAAAAACCTAACTTATACCAAAACTAACTTTTTCTTAAAAACCTAACTTATACCAAAACTAACTTTTTCGAAAAAACCTAACTTATACCAAAACTAACTTTTTCGAAAAAACCTTACTTTTCGACAAAACCTAACTTTTAAAAAAACTAATTTTTTCGAAAAAACCTAACTTTTACCAAAACTAATTTTTTCTAAAAAACCTAACTTTTTCGAAAAAACCTTACTTTTTCGAAAAAACCTAACTTTTACCAAAACTAACTTTTTCTTAAAAACCTAACTTTTTCTCAAAAACCTAACTTATACCAAAACTAACTTTTTCGAAAAAACCTAACTTATACCAAAACTAACTTTTTTGAAAAAACCTAACTTATACCAAAACTAACTTTTTCGAAAAAACCTAACTTTTTCTAAAAAACCTAATTTTTACCAAAACTAACTTATTATAAAAATCCTAACTTTTTCTCAAAAACCTAACTTATACCAAAACTAACTTTTTCTTAAAAACCTAACTTTTTCTTAAAAATCTAACTTTTTCTTAAAAACCTAACTTATACCAAAACTAACTTTTTCGAAAAAACCTAACTTATACCAAAACTAACCTTTTCTTAGAAACCTAACTTATACCAAAACTAACTTTTTCTTAAAAACCTAACTTATACCAAAACTAACTTTTTCGAAAAAACCTAACTTATACCAAAACTAACTTTTCGAAAAAACCTAACTTATACCAAAACTCACTTTTTCTAAAAAACCTAACTTATACCAAAACTAACTTTTTCGAAAAAACCTAACTTATACCAAAACTAACTTTTTCGAAAAAACCTAACTTTTACCAAAACTAACTTATTCTAAAAAACCTAACTTTTTCTCAAAAACCTAACTTATACCAAAATTAACTTTTTCTTAAAAACCTAACTTTTTCTAAAAAACCTAACTTATACCAAAACTAACTTTTTTTAAAAAACCTAACTTATACCAAAACTAACTTTTTCTCAAAACCTAACTTATACCAAAACTAACTTTTTCGAAAAAACCTAACTTATACCAAAACTAACTTTTTCTAAAAAACCTTACTTTTTCGAAAAACCTAACTTTTACCAAAACTAACTTTTTC
>NW_026045287.1:0-76375 GCF_943734845.2 Anopheles funestus | reverse complement strand
TTTGGTATAAGTTAGGTTTTTTCGAAAAAGTTAGTTTTGGTATAAGTTAGGTATTTTAGAAAAAGTTAGTTTTGGTATAAGTTAGGTTTTTATGAAAAAGTTAGGTTTTTTAGAAAAAGTTAGTTTTGGTAAAAGTTAGGTTTTTTCGAAAAAGTTAGGTTTTTTCGAAAAAATTAGGTTTTTGAGAAAAAGTTAGTTTTGGTATAAGTTATGTTTTTTAGAAAAAGTTAGTTTTGGTATAAGTTAGGTTTGTTAGAAAAAGTTAGTTTTGGTATAAGTTAGGTTTTTAAGACAAAGTTAGGTTTTTGAGAAAAAGTTAGTTTTGGCAAAAGTTAGGTTTTTTCGAAAAAGTTAGGTTTTTTAAAAAAAGTTAGTTTTGGTAAAAGTTAGGTTTTTTAGAATAAGTTAGTTTTGGTAAAAGTTAGGTTTTTTCGAAAAAGTTAGTTTTGGTATAAGTTAGGTTTTTTAGAAAAAGTTAGTTTTGGTATAAGTTAGGTTTTTTCGAAAAAGTTTGGTTTTTTAGAAAAAGTTAGTTTTGGTAAAAGTTAGGTTTTTTCGAAAAAGTTAGGTTTTTTCGAAAAAATTAGGTTTTTGAGAAAAAGTTAGTTTTGGTATAAGATAGGTTTTTAAGAAAAAGTTAGTTTTGGTATATGTTAGGTTTTTTCGAAAAAGTTAGGTTTTTAAGAAAAAGTTAGTTTTGGTAAAAGTTAGGTTTTTTAGAATAAGTTAGTTTTGGTAAAAGTTAGGTTTTTTCGAAAAAGTTAGTTTTGGTATAAGTTAGGTTTTTTCGAAAAAGTTAGTTTTGGTATAAGTTAGGTTTTTTTGAAAAAGTTAGGTTTTTGAGAAAAAGTTAGTTTTGGTATAAGTTAGGTTTTTTCGAAAAAGTTAGTTTTGGTATAAGTTAGGTTTTTTCGAAAAAGTTAGGTTTTTTAGAAAAAGTTAGTTTTGGTAAAAGTTAGGTTTTTAAGAAAAAATTAGGTTTTTGAGAAAAAGTTAGTTTTGGTATAAGATAGGTTTTTAAGAAAAAGTTAGTTTTGGTATAAGTTAGGTTTTTTCGAAAAAGTTAGTTTTGGTATAAGTTAGGTTTTTTAGAAAAAGTTAGTTTTGGTATAAGTTAGGTTTTTTCGAAAAAGTTAGGTTTTTTAGAAAAAGTTAGTTTTGGTAAAAGTTAGGTTTTTTCGAAAAAGTTAGGTTTTTTCGAAAAAATTAGGTTTTTGAGAAAAAGTTAGTTTTGGTATAAGTTAAGTTTTTTAGAAAAAGTTAGTTTTGGTATAAGTTAGGTTTGTTAGAAAAAGTTAGTTTTGGTATAAGTTAGGTTTTTAAGACAAAGTTAGGTTTTTGAGAAAAAGTTAGTTTTGGCAAAAGTTAGGTTTTTTCGAAAAAGTTAGGTTTTTTAAAAAAAGTTAGTTTTGGTAAAAGTTAGGTTTTTTAGAATAAGTTAGTTTTGGTAAAAGTTAGGTTTTTGAGAAAAAGTTAGTTTTGTTATAAGTTAGGTTTTTTCGAAAAAGTTAGGTTTTTTAGAAAAAGTTAGTTTTGGTATAAGTTAGGTTTTTTCGAAAAAGTTAGTTTTGGTATAAATTAGGTTTTTTAGAAAAAGTTAGTTTTGGTATAAGTTAGGTTTGTTAGAAAAAGTTAGTTTTGGTATAAGTTAGGTTTTTAAGACAAAGTTAGGTTTTTAAGAAAAAGTTAGTTATGTTAAAAGTTAGGTTTTTTCGAAAAAGTTAGGTTTTTTCGAAAAAGTTAGGTTTTTTAGAAAAAGGTAGTTTTGGTGTAAGTTAGGTTTTTGAGAAAAAGTTAGTTTTGGTAAAAGTTAGGTTTGTTAGAAAAAGTTAGTTTTGGTATAAGTTAGGTTTTTAAGACAAAGTTAGGTTTTTAAGAAAAAGTTAGTTTTGGTAAAAGTTAGGTTTTTTCGAAAAAGTTAGGTTTTTTCGAAAAAATTAGTTTTGGTATAAGTTAGGCTTTAAAGAAAAAGTTAGGTTTTTAAGAAAAAGTTAGTTTTGGTATAAGTTAGGTTTTTAAGAAAAAGTTAGTTTTGGTATAAGTTAGGTTTGTTAGAAAAAGTTAGATTTGGTATAACTTAGGTTTTTAAGAAAAAGTTAGTTTTGGTATAAGTTAGGTTTTTGAGAAAAAAATAGGTTTTTTAGAATAAGTTAGTTTTGGTAAAAGTTAGGTTTTTTAGAAAAAGTTAGGTTTTTTCGAAAAAGTTAGGTTTTTTAGAAAAAGGTAGTTTTGGTATAAGTTAGGCTTTAAAGAAAAAGTTAGGTTTTTAAGAAAAAGTTAGTTTTGGTATAAGTTAGGTTTTTGAGAAAAAGTTAGTTTTGGTATAAGTAAGGTTTTTTAGAAAAAGTTAGTTTTGGTATAAGTTAGGTTTTTTAGAAAAAGTGAGTTTTGGTATAAGTTAGGTTTTTTCGAAAAAGTTAGTTTTTTTATAAGTTAGGTTTTTTCGAAAAAGTTAGTTTTGGTATGAGTTAGGTTTTTTCGAAAAAGTTAGTTTTGGTATAAGTTAGGTTTTTTCGAAAAAGTTAGTTTTGGTATAAGTTAGGCTTTAAAGAAAAAGTTAGGTTTTTAAGAAAAAGTTAGTTTTGGTATAAGTAAGGTTTTTAAGAAAAAGTTAGTTTTGGTATAAGTTAGGTTTGTTAGAAAAAGTTAGTTTTGGTATAAGTTAGGTTTTTGAGAAAAAGTTAGTTTTGGTAAAAGTTAGGTTTGTTAGAAAAAGTTAGTTTTGGTATAAGTTAGGTTTTTAAGACAAAGTTAGGTTTTTAAGAAAAAGTTAGTTTTGGTAAAAGTTAGGTTTTTTCGAAAAAGTTAGGTTTTTTCGAAAAAGTTAGGTTTTTTCGAAAAAGTTAGTTTTGGTATAAGTTAGGCTTTAAAGAAAAAGTTAGGTTTTTAAGAAAAAGTTAGTTTTGGTATAAGTTAGGTTTTTGAGAAAAAGTTAGTTTTGGTAAAAGTTAGGTTTTTAAGAAAAAGTTAGTTTTGGTATAAGTTAGGTTTTTTCGAAAAAGTTAGTTTTGGTATAAGTTAGGTTTTTTCGAAAAAGTTAGTTTTGGTATAAGTTAGGTTTTTTAGAAAAAGTTAGGTTTTTTCGAAAAAGTTAGTTTTGGTATAAGTTAGGTTTTTTCGAAAAAGTTAGTTTTGGTATAAGTTAGGTTTTTAAGAAAAAGTTAGTTTTGGTATAAGTTAGGTTTTTTCGAAAAAGTTAGTTTTGGTATAAGTTAGGATTTTTCGAAAAAGTTAGTTTTGGTATAAGTTAGGTTTTTTAGAAAAAGTTAGGTTTTTTCGAAAAAGTTAGTTTTGGTATAAGTTAGGTTTTTTAGAAAAAGTTAGTTTTGGTATAAGTTAGGTTTTTTCGAAAAAGTTAGTTTTGGTATAAGTTAGGTTTTTAAGAAAAAGTTAGTTTTGGTATAAGTTAGGTTTTTAAGAAAAAGTTAGTTTTGGTATAAGTTATGTTTTTTAGAAAAAGCTAGTTTTGGTATAAGTTAGGTTTTTTCGAAAAAGTTAGTTTTGGTATAAGTTAGGTTTTTTAGAACAAGTTAGTTTTGGTAAAAGTTAGGTTTTTTCGAAAAAGTTAGGTTTTTGAGAAAAAGTTAGTTTTGGTATAAGTTATGTTTTTTAGAAAAAGTTAGTTTTGGTATAAGTTAGGTTTTTTCGAAAAAGTTAGTTTTGGTATAAATTAGGTTTTTTAGAAAAAGTTAGTTTTGGTATAAGTTAGGTTTTTTAGAAAAAGTTAGTTTTGGTATAAGTTAGGTTTTTTCGAAAAAGTTGAGTTTTTTAGAAAAAGTTAGTTTTGGTATAAGTTAGGTTTTTTCGAAAAAGTTAGTTTTGGTAAAAGTTAGGTTTTTTCGAAAAAGTTAGTTTTGTTATAAGTTAGGTTTTTTCGAAAAAGTTAGTTTTGGTATAAGTTATGTTTTTTCGAAAAAGTTAGGTTTTTTAGAAAAAGTTAGTTTTGGTATAAGTTAGGTTTTTTCGAAAAAGTTAGTTTTGGTATAAATTAGGTTTTTTAGAAAAAGTTAGTTTTGGTATAAGTTAGGTTTGTTAGAAAAAGTTAGTTTTGGTATAAGTTAGGTTTTTAAGACAAAGTTAGGTTTTTAAGAAAAAGTTAGTTTTGTCAAAAGTTAGGTTTTTTCGAAAAAGTTAGGTTTTTTCGAAAAAGCTAGGTTTTTTCGAAAAAGTTAGTTTTGGTAAAAGTTAGGTTTTTTCGAAAAAGTTAGGTTTTTAAGAAAAAGTTAATTTTGGTATAAGTTAGGTTTTTTCGAAAAAGTTAGTTTTGGTTTAAATTAGGTTTTTTAGAAAAAGTTAGTTTTGGTATAAGTTAGGTTTGTTAGAAAAAGTTAGTTTTGGTATAAGTTAGGTTTTTAAGACAAAGTTAGGTTTTTAAGAAAAAGTTAGTTTTGTTAAAAGTTAGGTTTTTTCGAAAAAGTTAGGTTTTTTCGAAAAAGTTAGGTTTTTAAGAAAAAGTTAGTTTTGGTATAAGTTATTTTTTTTCGAAAAAGTTAGTTTTGGTATAAATTAGGTTTTTTAGAAAAAGTTAGTTTTGGTATAAGTTAGGTTTTTTCGAAAAAGTTAGTTTTGGTATAAGTTAGGTATTTTAGAAAAAGTTAGTTTTGGTATAAGTTAGGTTTTTATGAAAAAGTTAGGTTTTTTAGAAAAAGTTAGTTTTGGTAAAAGTTAGGTTTTTTCGAAAAAGTTAGGTTTTTTCGAAAAAATTAGGTTTTTGAGAAAAAGTTAGTTTTGGTATAAGTTATGTTTTTTAGAAAAAGTTAGTTTTGGTATAAGTTAGGTTTGTTAGAAAAAGTTAGTTTTGGTATAAGTTAGGTTTTTAAGACAAAGTTAGGTTTTTGAGAAAAAGTTAGTTTTGGCAAAAGTTAGGTTTTTTCGAAAAAGTTAGGTTTTTTAAAAAGAGTTAGTTTTGGTAAAAGTTAGGTTTTTTAGAATAAGTTAGTTTTGGTAAAAGTTAGGTTTTTTCGAAAAAGTTAGTTTTGGTATAAGTTAGGTTTTTTAGAAAAAGTTAGTTTTGGTATAAGTTAGGTTTTTTCGAAAAAGTTAGGTTTTTTAGAAAAAGTTAGTTTTGGTAAAAGTTAGGTTTTTTCGAAAAAGTTAGGTTTTTTCGAAAAAATTAGGTTTTTGAGAAAAAGTTAGTTTTGGTATAAGATAGGTTTTTAAGAAAAAGTTAGTTTTGGTATAAGTTAGGTTTTTTCGAAAAAGTTAGGTTTTTAAGAAAAAGTTAGTTTTGGTAAAAGTTAGGTTTTTTAGAATAAGTTAGTTTTGGTAAAAGTTAGGTTTTTTCGAAAAAGTTAGTTTTGGTATAAGTTAGGTTTTTTCGAAAAAGTTAGTTTTGGTATAAGTTAGGTTTTTTTGAAAAAGTTAGGTTTTTGAGAAAAAGTTAGTTTTGGTATAAGTTAGGTTTTTTCGAAAAAGTTAGTTTTGGTATAAGTTAGGTTTTTTCGAAAAAGTTAGGTTTTTTAGAAAAAGTTAGTTTTGGTAAAAGTTAGGTTTTTATGAAAAAATTAGGTTTTTGAGAAAAAGTTAGTTTTGGTATAAGATAGGTTTTTTAGAAAAAGTTAGTTTTGGTATAAGTTAGGTTTTTTCGAAAAAGTTAGTTTTGGTATAAGTTAGGTTTTTTAGAAAAAGTTAGTTTTGGTATAAGTTAGGTTTTTTCGAAAAAGTTAGGTTTTTTAGAAAAAGTTAGTTTTGGTAAAAGTTAGGTTTTTTCGAAAAAGTTAGGTTTTTTCGAAAAAATTAGGTTTTTGAGAAAAAGTTAGTTTTGGTATAAGTTAAGTTTTTTAGAAAAAGTTAGTTTTGGTATAAGTTAGGTTTGTTAGAAAAAGTTAGTTTTGGTATAAGTTAGGTTTTTAAGACAAAGTTAGGTTTTTGAGAAAAAGTTAGTTTTGGCAAAAGTTAGGTTTTTTCGAAAAAGTTAGGTTTTTTAAAAAAAGTTAGTTTTGGTAAAAGTTAGGTTTTTGAGAAAAAGTTAGTTTTGGTATAAGTTAGGTTTTTTCGAAAAAGTTAGTTTTGGTATAAGTTAGGTTTTTTCGAAAAAGTTAGGTTTTTAAGAAAAAGTTAGTTTTGGTATAAGTTAGGTTTTTTCGAAAAAGTTAGTTTTGGTATAAATTAGGTTTTTTAGAAAAAGTTAGTTTTGGTATAAGTTAGGTTTGTTAGAAAAAGTTAGTTTTGGTATAAGTTAGGTTTTTAAGACAAAGTTAGGTTTTTAAGACAAAGTTAGGTTTTTAAGAAAAAGTTAGTTTTGTTAAAAGTTAGGTTTTTTCGAAAAAGTTAGGTTTTTTCGAAAAAGTTAGGTTTTTTAGAAAAAGGTAGTTTTGGTGTAAGTTAGGTTTTTGAGAAAAAGTTAGTTTTGGTATAAGTTAGGTTTTTAAGAAAAAGTTAGTTTTGGTATAAGTTAGGTTTTTATGAAAAAGTTAGTTTTGGTAAAAGTTAGGTTTGTTAGAAAAAGTTAGTTTTGGTATAAGTTAGGTTTTTAAGACAAAGTTAGGTTTTTAAGAAAAAGTTAGTTTTGGTAAAAGTTAGGTTTTTTCGAAAAAGTTAGGTTTTTTCGAAAAAGTTAGTTTTGGTATAAGTTAGGCTTTAAAGAAAAAGTTAGGTTTTTAAGAAAAAGTTAGTTTTGGTATAAGTTAGGTTTTTAAGAAAAAGTTAGTTTTGGTATAAGTTAGGTTTGTTAGAAAAAGTTAGATTTGGTATAACTTAGGTTTTTAAGAAAAAGTTAGTTTTGGTATAAGTTAGGTTTTTGAGAAAAAAATAGGTTTTTTAGAATAAGTTAGTTTTGGTAAAAGTAAGGTTTTTTAGAAAAAGTTAGGTTTTTTCGAAAAAGTTAGGTTTTTTAGAAAAAGGTAGTTTTGGTATAAGTTAGGCTTTAAAGAAAAAGTTAGGTTTTTAAGAAAAAGTTAGTTTTGGTATAAGTTAGGTTTTTGAGAAAAAGTTAGTTTTGGTATACGTAAGGTTTTTTAGAAAAAGTTAGTTTTGGTATAAGTTAGGTTTTTTAGAAAAAGTGAGTTTTGGTATAAGTTAGGTTTGTTAGAAAAAGTTAGTTTTGGTATAAGTTAGGTTTTTTCGAAAAAGTTAGTTTTGGTATAAGTTAGGCTTTAAAGAAAAAGTTAGGTTTCTAAGAAAAAGTTAGTTTTGGTATAAGTTAGGTTTTTAAGAAAAAGTTAGTTTTGGTATAAGTTAGGTTTTTAAGAAAAAGTTAGTTTTGGTATAAGTTAGGTTTGTTAGAAAAAGTTAGTTTTGGTATAAGTTAGGTTTTTGAGAAAAAGTTAGTTTTGGTAAAAGTTAGGTTTGTTAGAAAAAGTTAGTTTTGGTATAAGTTAGGTTTTTAAGACAAAGTTAGGTTTTTAAGAAAAAGTTAGTTTTGGTAAAAGTTAGGTTTTTTCGAAAAAGTTAGGTTTTTTCGAAAAAGTTAGGTTTTTTCGAAAAAGTTAGTTTTGGTATAAGTTAGGCTTTAAAGAAAAAGTTAGGTTTTTAAGAAAAAGTTAGTTTTGGTATAAGTTAGGTTTTTTCGAAAAAGTTAGTTTTGGTATAAGTTAGGTTGTTTCGAAAAAGTTAGTTTTGGTATAAGTTAGGTTTTTTAGAAAAAGTTAGGTTTTATATAATAAGTTAGTTTTGGTAAAAGTTAGGTTTTTTCGAAAAAGTTAGTTTTGGTATAAGTTAGGGTTTTTAGAAAAAGTTAGTTTTGGTATAAGTTAGGTTTTTTCGAAAAAGTTAGTTTTGGTATAAGTTAGGTTTTTAAGAAAAAGTTAGTTTTGGTATAAGTTAGGTTTTTAAGAAAAAGTTAGTTTTGGTATAAGTTAGGATTTTTCGAAAAAGTTAGTTTTGGTAAAAGTTAGGTTTTTTAGAAAAAGTTAGGTTTTTTCGAAAAAGTTAGTTTTGGTATAAGTTAGGTTTTTTCAAAAAAGTTAGTTTTGGTATAAGTTAGGTTTTTTCGAAAAAGTTAGTTTTGGTATAAGTTAGGTTTTTTCGAAAAAGTTAGTTTTGGTATAAGTTAGGTTTTTTCGAAAAAGTTAGTTTTGGTATAAGTTAGGTTTTTATGAAAAAGTTAGGTTTTTTCGAAAAAGTTTGTTTTGGTATAAGTTAGGTTTTTTCGAAAAAGTTAGTTTTGGTATAAGTTAGGTTTTTAAGAAAAAGTTAGTTTTGGTATAAGTTAGGTTTTTTCGAAAAAGTTAGTTTTGGTATAAGTTAGGATTTTTCGAAAAAGTTAGTTTTGGTATAAGTTAGGTTTTTTAGAAAAAGTTAGGTTTTTTCGAAAAAGTTAGTTTTGGTATAAGTTAGGTTTTTTCGAAAAAGTTAGTTTTGGTATAAGTTAGGTTTTTTAGAAAAAGTTAGGTTTTTTCGAAAAAGTTAGTTTTGGTATAAGTTAGGTTTTTTCGAAAAAGTTAGTTTTGGTATAAGTTAGGTTTTTAAGAAAAAGTTAGTTTTGGTATAAGTTAGGTTTTTTCGAAAAAGTTAGTTTTGGTATAAGTTAGGATTTTTCGAAAAAGTTAGTTTTGGTATAAGTTAGGTTTTTTAGAAAAAGTTAGGTTTTTTCGAAAAAGTTAGTTTTGGTATAAGTTAGGTTTTTTCGAAAAAGTTAGTTTTGGTATAAGTTAGGTTTTTTAGAAAAAGTTAGTTTTGGTATAAGTTAGGTTTTTTCGAAAAAGTTAGTTTTGGTATAAGTTAGGTTTTTAAGAAAAAGTTAGTTTTGGTATAAGTTAGGTTTTTAAGAAAAAGTTAGTTTTGGTATAAGTTAGGATTTTTCGAAAAAGTTAGTTTTGGTAAAAGTTAGGTTTTTTAGAAAAAGTTAGGTTTTTTCGAAAAAGTTAGTTTTGGTATAAGTTAGGTTTTTTCAAAAAAGTTAGTTTTGGTATAAGTTAGGTTTTTTCGAAAAAGTTAGTTTTGGTATAAGTTAGGTTTTTTAGAAAAAGTTAGTTTTGGTATAAGTTAGGTTTTTTCGAAAAAGTTAGTTTTGGTATAAGTTAGGTTTTTATGAAAAAGTTAGGTTTTTTCGAAAAAGTTTGTTTTGGTATAAGTTAGGTTTTTTCGAAAAGGTTAGTTTTGGTATAAGTTAGGTTTTTTCGAAAAAGTTAGGTTTTTTCGAAAAAGTTAGTTTTGGTATAAATTAGGTTTTTTCGAAAAAGTTAGTTTTGGTATAAGTTAGGTTTTTTTTAGAAAAAGTTAGTTTTGGTATAAGTTAGGTTTTTAAGAAAAAGTTAGTTTTGGTATAAGTTAGGTTTTTGAGAAAAAGTTAGTTTTGGTATAAGTTAGGTTTTTATGAAAAAGTTAGGTTTTTTCGAAAAAGTTAGTTTTGGTATAAGTTAGGTTTTTATGAAAAAGTTAGTTTTGGTATAAGTTAGGTTTTTTCGAAAAAGTTAGTTTTGGTATAAGTTAGGTTTTTTAGAAAAAGTTAGTTTTGGTATAAGTTAGGTTTTTTCGAAAAAGTTAGTTTTGGTATAAGTTAGGTTTTTTCGAAAAAGTTAGTTTTGGTATAAGTTAGGTTTTTTAGAAAAAGTTAGTTTTGGTATAAGTTAGGTTTTTTAGAAAAAGTTAGTTTTGGTATAAGTTAGGTTTTTTAGAAAAAGTTAGTTTTGGTATAAGTTAGGTTTTTATGAAAAAGTTAGGTTTTTTCGAAAAAGTTAGTTTTGGTATAAGTTAGGTTTTTTAGAAAAAGTTAGTTTTGGTATAAGTTAGGTTTTTTCGAAAAAGTTAGTTTTGGTATAAGTTAGGTTTTTGAGAAAAAGTTAGTTTTGGTATAAGTTAGGTTTTTTCGAAAAAGTTAGTTTTGGTATAAGTTAGGTTTTTTCTTAAAAGTTAGTTTTGGTATAAGTTAGGTTTTTTAGAAAAAGTTAGTTTTGGTATAAGTTAGGTTTTTTAGAAAAAGTTAGTTTTGGTATAAGTTAGGTTTTTATGAAAAAGTTAGGTTTTTTCGAAAAAGTTAGTTTTGGTAAAAGTTAGGTTTTTAAGAAAAAGTTAGTTTTGGTATAAGTTAGGTTTTTATGAAAAAGTTAGGTTTTTTCGAAAAAGTTAGTTTTGGTAAAAGTTAGATTTTTAAGAAAAAGTTAGTTTTGGTATAAGTTAGGTTTTTATGAAAAAGTTAGGTTTTTTCGAAAAAGTTAGTTTTGGTAAAAGTTAGGTTTTTTTGAAAAAGTAAGGTTTTTTAGAAAAAGTTAGTTTTGGTATAAGTTAGGTTTTTTCGAAAAAGTTAGTTTGGGTATAAGTTAGGTTTTTAAGAAAAAGTTAGTTTTGGTATAAGTTAGGTTTTTTCGAAAAAGTTAGTTTTGGTTTAAGTTAGGTTTTTAAGAAAAAGTTAATTTTGGTATAAGTTAGGTTTTTTAGAAAAAGTTAGTTTTGGTAAAAGTTAGGTTTTTTCGAAAAAGTAAGGTTTTTTAGAAAAAGTTAGTTTTGGTATAAGTTAGGTTTTTTCGAAAAAGTTAGTTTTGGTATAAGTTAGGTTTTTTCGAAAAAGTTAGTTTTGGTAAAAGTTAGGTTTTTTCGAAAAAGTTAGGTTTTTTAGAAAAAGTTAGGTTTTTAAGAAAAAGTTAATTTTGGTATAAGTTAGGTTTTTGAGAAAAAGTTAGGTTTTTTAGAATAAGTTAGTTTTGGTAAAAGTTAGGTTTTTTCGAAAAAGTTAGTTTTGGTATAAGTTAGGTTTTTTCGAAAAAGTTAGTTTTGGTATAAGTAAGGTTTTTTAGAAAAAGTTAGTTTTGGTATAAGTTAGGTTTTTTAGAAAAAGTGAGTTTTGGTATAAGTTAGGTTTTTTCGAAAAAGTTAGTTTTTTTATAAGTTAGGTTTTTTCGAAAAAGTTAGTTTTGGTATGAGTTAGGTTTTTTCGAAAAAGTTAGTTTTGGTATAAGTTAGGTTTTTTCGAAAAAGTTAGTATTGGTATAAGTTAGGTTTTTTAGAAAAAGTTAGTTTTGGTATAAGTTAGGTTTTTTAGAAAAAGTTAGTTTTGGTATAAGTTAGGTTTTTATGAAAAAGTTAGGTTTTTTCGAAAAAGTAAGTTTTGGTAAAAGTTAGGTTTTTTCGAAAAAGTTAGGTTTTTTCGAAAAAGTTAGTTTTGGTATAAGTTAGGTTTTTTCGAAAAAGTTAGTTTTGGTATAAGTTAGGTTTTTTAGAAAAAGTTAGGTTTTTTGGTAAAAGTTAGGTTTTTTAGAAAAAGTTAGTTTTGGTATAAGTTAGGTTTTTAAGAAAAAGTTAGTTTTGGTATAAGTTAGGTTTTTTAGAAAAAGTTAGTTTTGGTATAAGTTAGGTTTTTTAGAAAAAGTTAGGTTTTTTGGTAAAAGTTAGGTTTTTTCGAAAAAGTTAGTTTTGGTAAAAGTTAGGTTTTTTAGAAAAATGTAGGTTTTTTCGAAAAAGTTAGTTTTGGTATAAGTTAGGTTTTTAAGAAAAAGTTAGTTTTGGTATAAGTTAGGTTTTTTAGAAAAAGTTAGTTTTGGTATAAGTTAGGTTTTTTAGAAAAAGTTAGGTTTTTTGGTAAAAGTTAGGTTTTTTCGAAAAAGTTAGTTTTGGTAAAAGTTAGGTTTTTTAGAAAAAGTTAGGTTTTTTCGAAAAGTTAGTTTTGGTATAAGTTAGGTTTTTTCGAAAAAGTAAGTTTTGGTAAAAGTTAGGTTTTTTCGAAAAAGTTAGGTTTTTTAGAAAAAGTTAGTTTTGGTATAAGTTAGGTTTTTTCGAAAAAGTTAGTTTTGGTATAAGTTAGGTTTTTAAGAAAAAGTTAGTTTTGGTATAAGTTAGGTTTTTTCGAAAAAGTTAGTTTTGGTATAAGTTAGGTTTTTTAGAAAAAGTTAGGTTTTTTCGAAAAAGTTAGTTTTGGTATAAGTTAGGTTTTTTCGAAAAGTAAGTTTTGGTATAAGTTAGGTTTTTAAGAAAAAGTTAGTTTTGGTATAAGTTAGGTTTTTTCGAAAAAGTTAGTTTTGGTATAAGTTAGGTTTTTAAGAAAAAGTTAGATTTTTAAGAAAAAGTTAGGTTTTTATGAAAAAGTTAGTTTTGGTATAAGTTAGGTTTTTGAGAAAAAGTTAGGTTTTTTATAATAAGTTAGTTTTGGTAAAAGTTAGGTGTTTTAGAAAAAGTTAGGTTTTTTCAAAAAAGTTAGTTTTGGTATAAGTTAGGTTTTTTCGAAAAAGTTAGTTTTGGTACAAGTTAGGTTTTGAGAAAAAGTTAGTTTTGGTATAAGTTTAGGTTTTTAAGAAAAAGTTAGGTTTTTTCGAAAAAAGTTAGTTTTGGTATAAGTTAGGTTTTTAAGAAAAAGTTAGTTTTGGTATAAGTTAGGTTTTTTCGAAAAAGTTAGTTTTGGTATAAGTTAGGTTTTTGAGAAAAAGTTAGTTTTGGTATAAGTTAGGTTTTTTCGAAAAAGTTAGTTTTGGCATAAGTTAGGTTTTTTCGAAAAAGTTAGTTTTGGTATAAGTTAGGTTTTTAAGAAAAAGTTAGTTTTGGTATAAGTTAGGTTTTTTCGAAAAAGTTAGTTTTGGTATAAGTTAGGTTTTTATGAAAAAGTTAGGTTTTTTCGAAAAAGTTAGTTTTGGTAAAAGTTAGGTTTTTTCGAAAAAGTAAGGTTTTTAAGAAAAAGTTAGTTTTGGTATAAGTTAGATTTTTTCGAAAAAGTTAGTTTTGGTATAAGTTAGGTTTTTGAGAAAAAGTTAGTTTTGGTATAAGTTAGGTTTTTTCGAAAAAGTTAGTTTTGGTATAAGTTAGGTTTTTAAGAAAAAGTTAGTTTTGGTATAAGTTAGGTTTTTAAGAAAAAGTTAGTTTTGGTATTAGTTAGGTTTTTTCGAAAAAGTTAGTTTTGGTATAAGTTAGGTTTTTAAGAAAAAGTTAGTTTTGGTATAAGTTAGGTTTTTTCTAAAAAGTTAGTTTTGGTGTAAGTTAGGTTTTTGAGAAAAAGTTAGTTTTGGTATAAGTTAGGTTTTTTCGAAAAAGTTAGTTTTGGTATAAGTTAGGTTTTTATGAAAAAGTTAGGTTTTTTCGAAAAAGTTAGTTTTGGTAAAAGTTAGGGTTTTTCGAAAAAGTAAGGTTTTTTAGAAAAAGTTAGTTTTGGTATAAGTTAGGTTTTTATGAAAAAGTTAGGTTTTTTCGAAAAAGTTAGTTTTGGTAAAAGTTAGGTTTTTTCGAAAAAGTTAGTTTTGGTATAAGTTAGGTTTTTTCGAAAAAGTTAGTTTTGGTATAAGTTAGGTTTTTATGAAAAAGTTAGGTTTTTTCGAAAAAGTTAGTTTTGGTAAAAGTTAGGTTTTTTTCGAAAAAGTTAGTTTTGGTATAAGTTAGGTTTTTATGAAAAAGTTAGGTTTTTTCGAAAAAGTTAGTTTTGGTATAAGTTAGGTTTTTTCGAAAAAGTTAGTTTTGGTATAAGTTAGGTTTTTATGAAAAAGTTAGGTTTTTTCGAAAAAGTTAGTTTTGGTATAAGTTAGGTTTTTTCGAAAAAGTTAGTTTTGGTATAAGTTAGGTTTTTATGAAAAAGTTAGGTTTTTTCGAAAAAGTTAGTTTTGGTAAAAGTTAGGTTTTTATGAAAAAGTTAGGTTTTTTTAGAAAAAGTTAGTTTTGGTATAAGTTAGGTTTTTTCGAAAAAGTTAGTTTTGGTATAAGTTAGGTTTTTTAGAAAAAGTTAGTTTTGGTAAAAGTTAGGTTTTTTAGAAAAAGTTAGGTTTTTTCGAAAAAGTTAGTTTTGGTATAAGTTAGGTTTTTTCGAAAAAGTTAGTTTTGGTAAAAGTAAGGTTTTTTCCAAAAAGTTAGTTTTGGTAAAAGTTAGGTTTTCTCGAAAAAGTTGAGTTTTTTAGAAAAAGTTAGTTTTGGTATAAGTTAGGTTTTTTCCAAAAAGTTAGTATTGGTAAAAGTTAGGTTTTTTCGAAAAAGTTAGGTTTTTTAGAAAAAGTTAGTTTTGGTAAAAGTTAGGTTTTTTCGAAAAAGTTAGTTTTGGTAAAAGTTAGGTTTTTTCGAAAAAGTTAGGTTTTTTAGAAAAAGTTAGTTTTGGTATAAGTTAGGTTTTTCGAAAAAGTTAGTTTTGGTAAAAGTTAGGTTTTTTCGAAAAAGATAGTTTTGGTATCAGTTAGGTTTTTTCGAAAAAGTTAGGTTTTTTAGAAAAAGTTAGTTTTGGTAAAAGTTAGGTTTTTTCGAAAAAGTTAGTTTTGTTATAAGTTAGGTTTTTAAGAAAAAGTTAGGTTTTTTCGAAAAAGTTAGTTTTGGTATAAGTTAGGTTTTTAAGAAAAAGTTAGTTTTGGTATAAGTTAGGTTTTTTCGAAAAAGTTAGTTTTGGTATAAGTTAGGTTTTTATGAAAAAGTTAGGTTTTTTCGAAAAAGTTAGTTTTGGTAAAAGTTAGGTTTTTTCGAAAAAGTAAGGTTTTTAAGAAAAAGTTAGTTTTGGTATAAGTTAGATTTTTTCGAAAAAGTTAGTTTTGGTATAAGTTAGGTTTTTGAGAAAAAGTTAGTTTTGGTATAAGTTAGGTTTTTTCGAAAAAGTTAGTTTTGGTATAAGTTAGGTTTTTAAGAAAAAGTTAGTTTTGGTATAAGTTAGGTTTTTAAGAAAAAGTTAGTTTTGGTATAAGTTAGGTTTTTTCGAAAAAGTTAGTTTTGGTATAAGTTAGGTTTTTAAGAAAAAGTTAGTTTTGGTATAAGTTAGGTTTTTTCGAAAAAGTTAGTTTTGGTGTAAGTTAGGTTTTTGAGAAAAAGTTAGTTTTGGTATAAGTTAGGTTTTTTCGAAAAAGTTAGTTTTGGTATAAGTTAGGTTTTTAAGACAAAGTTAGGTTTTTAAGAAAAAGTTAGTTTTGGTAAAAGTTAGGTTTTTTCGAAAAAGTTAGGTTTTTTCGAAAAAGTTAGGTTTTTTCGAAAAAGTTAGTTTTGGTATAAGTTAGGCTTTAAAGAAAAAGTTAGGTTTTTAAGAAAAAGTTAGTTTTGGTATAAGTTAGGTTTTTTCGAAAAAGTTAGTTTTGGTATAAGTTAGGTTGTTTCGAAAAAGTTAGTTTTGGTATAAGTTAGGTTTTTTAGAAAAAGTTAGGTTTTTTCGAAAAAGTTAGTTTTGGTATAAGTTAGGTTTTTTCGAAAAAGTTAGTTTTGGTATAAGTTAGGTTTTTTAGAAAAAGTTAGTTTTGGTATAAGTTAGGTTTTTTCGAAAAAGTTAGTTTTGGTATAAGTTAGGTTTTTAAGAAAAAGTTAGTTTTGGTATAAGTTAGGTTTTTAAGAAAAAGTTAGTTTTGGTATAAGTTAGGATTTTTCGAAAAAGTTAGTTTTGGTAAAAGTTAGGTTTTTTAGAAAAAGTTAGGTTTTTTCGAAAAAGTTAGTTTTGGTATAAGTTAGGTTTTTTCAAAAAAGTTAGTTTTGGTATAAGTTAGGTTTTTTCGAAAAAGTTAGTTTTGGTATAAGTTAGGTTTTTTCGAAAAAGTTAGTTTTGGTATAAGTTAGGTTTTTTCGAAAAAGTTAGTTTTGGTATAAGTCAGGTTTTTATGAAAAAGTTAGGTTTTTTCGAAAAAGTTTGTTTTGGTATAAGTTAGGTTTTTTCGAAAAAGTTAGTTTTGGTATAAGTTAGGTTTTTAAGAAAAAGTTAGTTTTGGTATAAGTTAGGTTTTTTCGAAAAAGTTAGTTTTGGTATAAGTTAGGATTTTTCGAAAAAGTTAGTTTTGGTATAAGTTAGGTTTTTTAGAAAAAGTTAGGTTTTTTCGAAAAAGTTAGTTTTGGTATAAGTTAGGTTTTTTCGAAAAAGTTAGTTTTGGTATAAGTTAGGTTTTTTAGAAAAAGTTAGGTTTTTTCGAAAAAGTTAGTTTTGGTATAAGTTAGGTTTTTTCGAAAAAGTTAGTTTTGGTATAAGTTAGGTTTTTAAGAAAAAGTTAGTTTTGGTATAAGTTAGGTTTTTTCGAAAAAGTTAGTTTTGGTATAAGTTAGGATTTTTCGAAAAAGTTAGTTTTGGTATAAGTTAGGTTTTTTAGAAAAAGTTAGGTTTTTTCGAAAAAGTTAGTTTTGGTATAAGTTAGGTTTTTTCGAAAAAGTTAGTTTTGGTATAAGTTAGGTTTTTTAGAAAAAGTTAGTTTTGGTATAAGTTAGGTTTTTTCGAAAAAGTTAGTTTTGGTATAAGTTAGGTTTTTAAGAAAAAGTTAGTTTTGGTATAAGTTAGGTTTTTAAGAAAAAGTTAGTTTTGGTATAAGTTAGGATTTTTCGAAAAAGTTAGTTTTGGTAAAAGTTAGGTTTTTTAGAAAAAGTTAGGTTTTTTCGAAAAAGTTAGTTTTGGTATAAGTTAGGTTTTTTCAAAAAAGTTAGTTTTGGTATAAGTTAGGTTTTTTCGAAAAAGTTAGTTTTGGTATAAGTTAGGTTTTTTCGAAAAAGTTAGTTTTGGTATAAGTTAGGTTTTTTCGAAAAAGTTAGTTTTGGTATAAGTTAGGTTTTTATGAAAAAGTTAGGTTTTTTCGAAAAAGTTTGTTTTGGTATAAGTTAGGTTTTTTCGAAAAGGTTAGTTTTGGTATAAGTTAGGTTTTTTCGAAAAAGTTAGGTTTTTTCGAAAAAGTTAGTTTTGGTATAAATTAGGTTTTTTCGAAAAAGTTAGTTTTGGTATAAGTTAGGTTTTTTTTAGAAAAAGTTAGTTTTGGTATAAGTTAGGTTTTTAAGAAAAAGTTAGTTTTGGTATAAGTTAGGTTTTTGAGAAAAAGTTAGTTTTGGTATAAGTTAGGTTTTTATGAAAAAGTTAGGTTTTTTCGAAAAAGTTAGTTTTGGTATAAGTTAGGTTTTTATGAAAAAGTTAGTTTTGGTATAAGTTAGGTTTTTTCGAAAAAGTTAGTTTTGGTATAAGTTAGGTTTTTTAGAAAAAGTTAGTTTTGGTATAAGTTAGGTTTTTTCGAAAAAGTTAGTTTTGGTATAAGTTAGGTTTTTTAGAAAAAGTTAGTTTTGGTATAAGTTAGGTTTTTTAGAAAAAGTTAGTTTTGGTATAAGTTAGGTTTTTTAGAAAAAGTTAGTTTTGGTATAAGTTAGGTTTTTTAGAAAAAGTTAGTTTTGGTATAAGTTAGGTTTTTATGAAAAAGTTAGGTTTTTTCGAAAAAGTTAGTTTTGGTATAAGTTAGGTTTTTTAGAAAAAGTTAGTTTTGGTATAAGTTAGGTTTTTTCGAAAAAGTTAGTTTTGGTATAAGTTAGGTTTTTGAGAAAAAGTTAGTTTTGGTATAAGTTAGGTTTTTTCGAAAAAGTTAGTTTTGGTATAAGTTAGGTTTTTTCTTAAAAGTTAGTTTTGGTATAAGTTAGGTTTTTTAGAAAAAGTTAGTTTTGGTATAAGTTAGGTTTTTTAGAAAAAGTTAGTTTTGGTATAAGTTAGGTTTTTATGAAAAAGTTAGGTTTTTTCGAAAAAGTTAGTTTTGGTAAAAGTTAGGTTTTTAAGAAAAAGTTAGTTTTGTTATAAGTTAGGTTTTTATGAAAAAGTTAGGTTTTTTCGAAAAAGTTAGTTTTGGTAAAAGTTAGATTTTTAAGAAAAAGTTAGTTTTGGTATAAGTTAGGTTTTTATGAAAAAGTTAGGTTTTTTCGAAAAAGTTAGTTTTGGTAAAAGTTAGGTTTTTTTGAAAAAGTAAGGTTTTTTAGAAAAAGTTAGTTTTGGTATAAGTTAGGTTTTTTCGAAAAAGTTAGTTTGGGTATAAGTTAGGTTTTTAAGAAAAAGTTAGTTTTGGTATAAGTTAGGTTTTTTCGAAAAAGTTAGTTTTGGTTTAAGTTAGGTTTTTAAGAAAAAGTTAATTTTGGTATAAGTTAGGTTTTTTAGAAAAAGTTAGTTTTGGTAAAAGTTAGGTTTTTTCGAAAAAGTAAGGTTTTTTAGAAAAAGTTAGTTTTGGTATAAGTTAGGTTTTTTCGAAAAAGTTAGTTTTGGTATAAGTTAGGTTTTTTCGAAAAAGTTAGTTTTGGTATAAGTTAGGTTTTTTCGAAAAAGTTAGGTTTTTTTGAAAAAGTTAGGTTTTTAAGAAAAAGTTAATTTTGGTATAAGTTAGGTTTTTGAGAAAAAGTTAGGTTTTTTAGAATAAGTTAGTTTTGGTAAAAGTTAGGTTTTTTCGAAAAAGTTAGTTTTGGTATAAGTTAGGTTTTTTCGAAAAAGTTAGTTTTGGTATAAGTAAGGTTTTTTAGAAAAAGTTAGTTTTGGTATAAGTTAGGTTTTTTAGAAAAAGTGAGTTTTGGTATAAGTTAGGTTTTTTCGAAAAAGTTAGTTTTTTTATAAGTTAGGTTTTTTCGAAAAAGTTAGTTTTGGTATGAGTTAGGTTTTTTCGAAAAAGTTAGTTTTGGTATAAGTTAGGTTTTTTCGAAAAAGTTAGTATTGGTATAAGTTAGGTTTTTTAGAAAAAGTTAGTTTTGGTATAAGTTAGGTTTTTTAGAAAAAGTTAGTTTTGGTATAAGTTAGGTTTTTATGAAAAAGTTAGGTTTTTTCGAAAAAGTAAGTTTTGGTAAAAGTTAGGTTTTTTCGAAAAAGTTAGGTTTTTTCGAAAAAGTTAGTTTTGGTATAAGTTAGGTTTTTTCGAAAAAGTTAGTTTTGGTATAAGTTAGGTTTTTTAGAAAAAGTTAGGTTTTTTGGTAAAAGTTAGGTTTTTTAGAAAAAGTTAGTTTTGGTATAAGTTAGGTTTTTAAGAAAAAGTTAGTTTTGGTATAAGTTAGGTTTTTTAGAAAAAGTTAGTTTTGGTATAAGTTAGGTTTTTTAGAAAAAGTTAGGTTTTTTGGTAAAAGTTAGGTTTTTTCGAAAAAGTTAGTTTTGGTAAAAGTTAGGTTTTTTAGAAAAAGTTAGGTTTTTTCGAAAAAGTTAGTTTTGGTATAAGTTAGGTTTTTAAGAAAAAGTTAGTTTTGGTATAAGTTAGGTTTTTTAGAAAAAGTTAGTTTTGGTATAAGTTAGGTTTTTTAGAAAAAGTTAGGTTTTTTGGTAAAAGTTAGGTTTTTTCGAAAAAGTTAGTTTTGGTAAAAGTTAGGTTTTTTAGAAAAAGTTAGGTTTTTTCGAAAAAGTTAGTTTTGGTATAAGTTAGGTTTTTTCGAAAAAGTAAGTTTTGGTAAAAGTTAGGTTTTTTCGAAAAAGTTAGGTTTTTTAGAAAAAGTTAGTTTTGGTATAAGTTAGGTTTTTTCGAAAAAGTTAGTTTTGGTATAAGTTAGGTTTTTAAGAAAAAGTTAGTTTTGGTATAAGTTAGGTTTTTTCGAAAAAGTTAGTTTTGGTATAAGTTAGGTTTTTTAGAAAAAGTTAGGTTTTTTCGAAAAAGTTAGTTTTGGTATAAGTTAGGTTTTTTCGAAAAAGTAAGTTTTGGTATAAGTTAGGTTTTTAAGAAAAAGTTAGTTTTGGTATAAGTTAGGTTTTTTCGAAAAAGTTAGTTTTGGTATAAGTTAGGTTTTTAAGAAAAAGTTAGATTTTTAAGAAAAAGTTAGGTTTTTATGAAAAAGTTAGTTTTGGTATAAGTTAGGTTTTTGAGAAAAAGTTAGGTTTTTTATAATAAGTTAGTTTTGGTAAAAGTTAGGTGTTTTAGAAAAAGTTAGGTTTTTTCAAAAAAGTTAGTTTTGGTATAAGTTAGGTTTTTTCGAAAAAGTTAGTTTTGGTACAAGTTAGGTTTTTGAGAAAAAGTTAGTTTTGGTATAAGTTAGGTTTTTAAGAAAAAGTTAGGTTTTTTCGAAAAAGTTAGTTTTGGTATAAGTTAGGTTTTTAAGAAAAAGTTAGTTTTGGTATAAGTTAGGTTTTTTCGAAAAAGTTAGTTTTGGTATAAGTTAGGTTTTTTAGAAAAAGTTAGTTTTGGTATAAGTTAGGTTTTTTCGAAAAAGTTAGTTTTGGCATAAGTTAGGTTTTTTCGAAAAAGTTAGTTTTGGTATAAGTTAGGTTTTTAAGAAAAAGTTAGTTTTGGTATAAGTTAGGTTTTTTCGAAAAAGTTAGTTTTGGTATAAGTTAGGTTTTTATGAAAAAGTTAGGTTTTTTCGAAAAAGTTAGTTTTGGTAAAAGTTAGGTTTTTTCGAAAAAGTAAGGTTTTTAAGAAAAAGTTAGTTTTGGTATAAGTTAGATTTTTTCGAAAAAGTTAGTTTTGGTATAAGTTAGGTTTTTGAGAAAAAGTTAGTTTTGGTATAAGTTAGGTTTTTTCGAAAAAGTTAGTTTTGGTATAAGTTAGGTTTTTAAGAAAAAGTTAGTTTTGGTATAAGTTAGGTTTTTAAGAAAAAGTTAGTTTTGGTATTAGTTAGGTTTTTTCGAAAAAGTTAGTTTTGGTATAAGTTAGGTTTTTAAGAAAAAGTTAGTTTTGGTATAAGTTAGGTTTTTTCTAAAAAGTTAGTTTTGGTGTAAGTTAGGTTTTTGAGAAAAAGTTAGTTTTGGTATAAGTTAGGTTTTTTCGAAAAAGTTAGTTTTGGTATAAGTTAGGTTTTTATGAAAAAGTTAGGTTTTTTCGAAAAAGTTAGTTTTGGTAAAAGTTAGGTTTTTTCGAAAAAGTAAGGTTTTTTAGAAAAAGTTAGTTTTGGTATAAGTTAGGTTTTTATGAAAAAGTTAGGTTTTTTCGAAAAAGTTAGTTTTGGTAAAAGTTAGGTTTTTTCGAAAAAGTTAGTTTTGGTATAAGTTAGGTTTTTTCGAAAAAGTTAGTTTTGGTATAAGTTAGGTTTTTATGAAAAAGTTAGGTTTTTTCGAAAAAGTTAGTTTTGGTAAAAGTTAGGTTTTTTCGAAAAAGTTAGTTTTGGTATAAGTTAGGTTTTTATGAAAAAGTTAGGTTTTTTCGAAAAAGTTAGTTTTGGTATAAGTTAGGTTTTTTCGAAAAAGTTAGTTTTGGTATAAGTTAGGTTTTTATGAAAAAGTTAGGTTTTTTCGAAAAAGTTAGTTTTGGTATAAGTTAGGTTTTTTCGAAAAAGTTAGTTTTGGTATAAGTTAGGTTTTTATGAAAAAGTTAGGTTTTTTCGAAAAAGTTAGTTTTGGTAAAAGTTAGGTTTTTATGAAAAAGTTAGGTTTTTTTAGAAAAAGTTAGTTTTGGTATAAGTTAGGTTTTTTCGAAAAAGTTAGTTTTGGTATAAGTTAGGTTTTTTAGAAAAAGTTAGTTTTGGTAAAAGTTAGGTTTTTTCGAAAAAGTTAGGTTTTTTCGAAAAAGTTAGTTTTGGTATAAGTTAGGTTTTTTCGAAAAAGTTAGTTTTGGTAAAAGTAAGGTTTTTTCCAAAAAGTTAGTTTTGGTAAAAGTTAGGTTTTCTCGAAAAAGTTGAGTTTTTTAGAAAAAGTTAGTTTTGGTATAAGTTAGGTTTTTTCCAAAAAGTTAGTATTGGTAAAAGTTAGGTTTTTTCGAAAAAGTTAGGTTTTTTAGAAAAAGTTAGTTTTGGTAAAAGTTAGGTTTTTTCGAAAAAGTTAGTTTTGGTAAAAGTTAGGTTTTTTCGAAAAAGTTAGGTTTTTTAGAAAAAGTTAGTTTTGGTATAAGTTAGGTTTTTCGAAAAAGTTAGTTTTGGTAAAAGTTAGGTTTTTTCGAAAAAGATAGTTTTGGTATCAGTTAGGTTTTTTCGAAAAAGTTAGGTTTTTTAGAAAAAGTTAGTTTTGGTAAAAGTTAGGTTTTTTCGAAAAAGTTAGTTTTGTTATAAGTTAGGTTTTTAAGAAAAAGTTAGGTTTTTTCGAAAAAGTTAGTTTTGGTATAAGTTAGGTTTTTAAGAAAAAGTTAGTTTTGGTATAAGTTAGGTTTTTTCGAAAAAGTTAGTTTTGGTATAAGTTAGGTTTTTATGAAAAAGTTAGGTTTTTTCGAAAAAGTTAGTTTTGGTAAAAGTTAGGTTTTTTCGAAAAAGTAAGGTTTTTAAGAAAAAGTTAGTTTTGGTATAAGTTAGATTTTTTCGAAAAAGTTAGTTTTGGTATAAGTTAGGTTTTTGAGAAAAAGTTAGTTTTGGTATAAGTTAGGTTTTTTCGAAAAAGTTAGTTTTGGTATAAGTTAGGTTTTTAAGAAAAAGTTAGTTTTGGTATAAGTTAGGTTTTTAAGAAAAAGTTAGTTTTGGTATAAGTTAGGTTTTTTCGAAAAAGTTAGTTTTGGTATAAGTTAGGTTTTTAAGAAAAAGTTAGTTTTGGTATAAGTTAGGTTTTTTCGAAAAAGTTAGTTTTGGTGTAAGTTAGGTTTTTGAGAAAAAGTTAGTTTTGGTATAAGTTAGGTTTTTTCGAAAAAGTTAGTTTTGGTATAAGTTAGGTTTTTATGAAAAAGTTAGGTTTTTTCGAAAAAGTTAGTTTTGGTAAAAGTTAGGTTTTTTCGAAAAAGTGAGGTTTTTTAGAAAAAGTTAGTTTTGGTATAAGTTAGGTTTTTTCGAAAAAGTTAGTTTCGGTATAAGTTAGGTTTTTTCGAAAAAGTTAGTTTTGGTATAAGTTAGGTTTTTGAGAAAAAGTTAGTTTTGGTATAAGTTAGGTTTTTTAGAAAAAGTTAGTATTGGTATAAGTTAGGTTTTTAAGAAAAAGTTAGTTTTGGTATAAGTTAGGTTTTTGAGAAAAAGTTAGGTTTTTTAGAATAAGTTAGATTTGGTAAAAGTTAGGTTTTTTCGAAAAAGTTAGTTTTGGTATAAGTTAGGTTTTTTAGAAAAAGTTAGTTTTGGTATAAGTTAGGTTTTTTCGAAAAAGTTAGTTTTGGTATAAGTTAGGTTTTTTTCGAAAAAGTTAGTTTTGGTATAAGTTAGGTTTTTGAGAAAAAGTTAGTTTTGGTATAAGTTAGGTTTTTTCGAAAAAGTTAGTTTTGGTATAAGTTAGGTTTTTTCGAAAAAGTTAGTTTTGGTATAAGTTAGGTTTTTTCGAAAAAGTTAGTTTTGGTATAAGTTAGGTTTTTGAGAAAAAGTTAGTTTTGGTATAAGTTAGGTTTTTTCGAAAAAGTTAGTTTTGGTATAAGTTAGGTTTTTTCGAAAAAGTTAGTTTTGGTATAAGTTAGGTTTTTTCGAAAAAGTTAGTTTTGGTATAAGTTAGGTTTTTTCGAAAAAGTTAGTTTTGGTATAAGTTAGGTTTTTGAGAAAAAGTTAGTTTTGGTATAAGTTAGGTTTTTTCGAAAAAGTTAGTTTTGGTATAAGTAAGGTTTTTTAGAAAAAGTTAGTTTTGGTAAAAGTTAGGTTTTTTAGAAAAAGTGAGTTTTGGTATAAGTTAGGTTTTTTCGAAAAAGTTAGTTTTTTTATAAGTTAGGTTTTTTCGAAAAAGTTAGTTTTGGTAAAAGTTAGGTTTTTTCGAAAAAGTAAGGTTTTTAAGAAAAAGTTAGTTTTGGTATAAGTTAGATTTTTTCGAAAAAGTTAGTTTTGGTATAAGTTAGGTTTTTGAGAAAAAGTTAGTTTTGGTATAAGTTAGGTTTTTTCGAAAAAGTTAGTTTTGGTATAAGTTAGGTTTTTAAGAAAAAGTTAGTTTTGGTATAAGTTAGGTTTTTAAGAAAAAGTTAGTTTTGGTATAAGTTAGGTTTTTTCGAAAAAGTTAGTTTTGGTATAAGTTAGGTTTTTAAGAAAAAGTTAGTTTTGGTATAAGTTAGGTTTTTTCGAAAAAGTTAGTTTTGGTGTAAGTTAGGTTTTTGAGAAAAAGTTAGTTTTGGTATAAGTTAGGTTTTTTCGAAAAAGTTAGTTTTGGTATAAGTTAGGTTTTTATGAAAAAGTTAGGTTTTTTCGAAAAAGTTAGTTTTGGTAAAAGTTAGGTTTTTTCGAAAAAGTGAGGTTTTTTAGAAAAAGTTAGTTTTGGTATAAGTTAGGTTTTTTCGAAAAAGTTATTTTCGGTATAAGTTAGGTTTTTTCGAAAAAGTTAGTTTTGGTATAAGTTAGGTTTTTGAGAAAAAGTTAGTTTTGGTATAAGTTAGGTTTTTTAGAAAAAGTTAGTATTGGTATAAGTTAGGTTTTTAAGAAAAAGTTAGTTTTGGTATAAGTTAGGTTTTTGAGAAAAAGTTAGGTTTTTTAGAATAAGTTAGATTTGGTAAAAGTTAGGTTTTTTCGAAAAAGTTAGTTTTGGTATAAGTTAGGTTTTTTAGAAAAAGTTAGTTTTGGTATAAGTTAGGTTTTTTCGAAAAAGTTAGTTTTGGTATAAGTTAGGTTTTTTCGAAAAAGTTAGTTTTGGTATAAGTTAGGTTTTTGAGAAAAAGTTAGTTTTGGTATAAGTTAGGTTTTTTCGAAAAAGTTAGTTTTGGTATAAGTTAGGTTTTTTCGAAAAAGTTAGTTTTGGTATAAGTTAGGTTTTTTCGAAAAAGTTAGTTTTGGTATAAGTTAGGTTTTTGAGAAAAAGTTAGTTTTGGTATAAGTTAGGTTTTTTCGAAAAAGTTAGTTTTGGTATAAGTTAGGTTTTTTCGAAAAAGTTAGTTTTGGTATAAGTTAGGTTTTTTCGAAAAAGTTAGTTTTGGTATAAGTTAGGTTTTTTCGAAAAAGTTAGTTTTGGTATAAGTTAGGTTTTTGAGAAAAAGTTAGTTTTGGTATAAGTTAGGTTTTTTCGAAAAAGTTAGTTTTGGTATAAGTTAGGTTTTTTAGAAAAAGTTAGTTTTGGTAAAAGTTAGGTTTTTTAGAAAAAGTGAGTTTTGGTATAAGTTAGGTTTTTTCGAAAAAGTTAGTTTTTTTATAAGTTAGGTTTTTTCGAAAAAGTTAGTTTTGGTAAAAGTTAGGTTTTTTCGAAAAAGTTAGGTTTTTTCGAAAAAGTTAGGTTTTTTCGAAAAAGTTAGTTTTGGTATAAGTTAGGTTTTTATGAAAAAGTTAGTTTTGGTATAAGTTAGGTTTTTTTGAAAAAGTTAGTTTTGGTATAAGTTAGGTTTTTATGAAAAACGTTAGGTTTTTTCGAAAAAGTTAGTTTTGGTAAAAGTTAGGTTTTTTCGAAAAAGTAAGGTTTTTTAGAAAAAGTTAGTTTTGGTATAAGTTAGGTTTTTTCGAAAAAGTTAGTTTCGGTATAAGTTAGGTTTTTTCGAAAAAGTTAGTTTTGGTATAAGTTAGGTTTTTGAGAAAAAGTTAGTTTTGGTATAAGTTAGGTTTTTTCGAAAAAGTTAGTTTTGGTATAAATTAGGTTTTTTCGAAAAAGTTAGTTTTGGTATAAGTTAGGTTTTTTCGAAAAAGTTAGTTTTGGTATAAGTTAGGTTTTTTCGAAAAAGTAAGGTTTTTAAGAAAAAGTTAGTTTTGGTATAAGTTAGGTTTTTAAGAAAAAGTTAGTTTTGGTATAAGTTAGGTTTTTTATGAAAAAGTTAGGTTTTTAAGAAAAAGTTAATTTTGGTATAAGTTAGGTTTTTAAGAAAAAGTTAGGTTTTTTAGAATAAGTTAGTTTTGGTAAAAGTTAGGTTTTTCGAAAAAGTTAATTTTGGTATAAGTTAGGTTTTTTCGAAAAAGTAAGGTTTTTAAGAAAAAGTTAGTTTTGGTATAAGTTAGGTTTTTAAGAAAAAGTTAGGTTTTTTCGAAAAAGTTAGTTTTGGTATAAGTTAGGTTTTTTATGAAAAAGTTAGGTTTTTTCGAAAAAGTTAGTTTTGGTAAAAGTTAGGATTTTTCGAAAAAGTAAGGTTTTTAAGAAAAAGTTAGTTTTGGTATAAGTTAGGTTTTTATGAAAAAGTTAGGTTTTTTCGAAAAAGTTAGTTTTGGTATAAGTTAGGTTTTTATGAAAAAGTTAGTTTTGGTATAAGTTAGGTTTTTTAGAAAAAGTTAGTTTTGGTATAAGTTAGGTTTTTTCGAAAAAGTTAGTTTTGGTATAAGTTAGGTTTTTAAGAAAAAGTTAGATTTTTAAGAAAAAGTTATTTTTTTAAGAAAAAGTTAGTTTTGGTATAAGTTAGGTTTTTGAGAAAAAGTTAGGTTTTTTCGAAAAAGTTAGTTTTGGTATAAGTTAGGTTTTTTCAAAAAAGTTAGTTTTGGTATAAGTTAGGTTTTTTAGAAAAAGTTAGGTTTTTTAGAAAAAGTGAGTTTTGGTATAAGTTAGGTTTTTTCGAAAAAGTTAGTTTTTTTATAAGTTAGGTTTTTTCGAAAAAGTTAGTTTTGGTAAAAGTTAGGTTTTTTCGAAAAAGTTAGGTTTTTTCGAAAAAGTTAGTTTTGGTATAAGTTAGGTTTTTTAGAAAAAGTTAGTTTTGGTAAAAGTTAGGTTTTTTAGAAAAAGTTAGGTTTTTTAGAAAAAGTTAGTTTTGGTATAAGTTAGGTTTTTTAGAAAAAGTTAGGTTTTTTCGAAAAAGTTAGTTTTGGTATAAGTTAGGTTTTTTCGAAAAAGTTAGTTTTGGTATAAGTTAGGTTTTTTCGAAAAAGTTAGTTTTGGTATAAGATAGGTTTTTTTAGAAAAAGTTAGTTTTGGTATAAGTTAGGTTTTTAAGAAAAAGTTAGTTTTGGTATAAGTTAGGTTTTTTCGAAAAAGTTAGTTTTGGTATAAGTTAGGTTTTTATGAAAAAGTTAGGTTTTTTCGAAAAAGTTAGTTTTGGTATAAGTTAGGTTTTTATGAAAAAGTTAGTTTTGGTATAAGTTAGGTTTTTTCGAAAAAGTTAGTTTTGGTATAAGTTAGGTTTTTTAGAAAAAGTTAGTTTTGGTATAAGTTAGGTTTTTTCGAAAAAGTAAGGTTTTTAAGAAAAAGTTAGTTTTGGTATAAGTTAGGTTTTTTCGAAAAAGTTAGTTTCGGTATAAGTTAGGTTTTTTCGAAAAAGTTAGTTTTGGTATAAGTTAGGTTTTTAAGAAAAAGTTAGTTTTGGTAAAAGTTAGGTTTTTTCGAAAAAGTTAGTTTTGGTATAAGTTAGGTTTTTAAGAAAAAGTTAGTTTTGGTATAAGTAAGGTTTTTTCGAAAAAGTTAGTTTTGGTATAAGTTAGGTTTTTAAGAAAAAGTTAGTTTTGGTATAAGTTAGGTTTTTAAGAAAAAGTGAGTTTTGGTATAAGTTAGGTTTTTTCGAAAAAGTTAGTTTTGGTATAAGTTAGGTTTTTTCGAAAAAGTTAGTTTGGGTATAAGTTAGGTTTTTAAGAAAAAGTTAGTTTTGGTATAAGTTAGGTTTTTTCGAAAAAGTTAGTTTTGGTATAAGTTAGGTTTTTTAGAAAAAGTTAGTTTTGGTATAAGTTAGGTTTTTTTCGAAAAAGTTAGTTTTGGTATAAGTTAGGTTTTTTAGAAAAAGTTAGTTTTGGTAAAAGTTAGGTTTTTTCGAAAAAGTTAGGTTTTTTCGAAAAAGTTAGTATTGGTATAAGTAAGGTTTTTTCGAAAAAGTTAGTTTTGGTATAAGTTAGGTTTTTAAGAAAAAGTTAGTTTTGGTATAAGTTAGGTTTTTTTCGAAAAAGTTAGTTTTGGTATAACTTAGGTTTTTTAGAAAAAGTTAGTTTTGGTAAAAGTTAGGTTTTTTAGAAAAAGTTAGGTTTTTTCGAAAAAGTTAGTTTTGGTATAAGTTAGGTTTTTAAGAAAAAGTTAGTTTTGGTATAAGTTAGGTTTTTTCGAAAAAGTTAGTTTTGGTATAAGTTAGGTTTTTAAGAAAAAGTTAGATTTTTAAGAAAAAGTTATTTTTTTAAGAAAAAGTTAGTTTTGGTATAAGTTAGGTTTTTGAGAAAAAGTTAGGTTTTTTCGAAAAAGTTAGTTTTGGTATAAGTTAGGTTTTTATGAAAAAGTTAGGTTTTTTCGAAAAAGTTAGGTTTTTTCGAAAAAGTTAGTTTTGGTATAAGTTAGGTTTTTTCGAAAAAGTTAGTTTTGGTATAAGTTAGGTTTTTTCGAAAAAGTTAGTTTTGGTATAAGTTAGGTTTTTTCGAAAAAGTTAGTTTTGGTATAAGTTAGGTTTTTTAGAAAAAGTTAGTTTTGGTATAAGTTAGGTTTTTTCGAAAAAGTTAGTTTTGGTATAAGTTAGGTTTTTTAGAAAAAGTTAGTTTTGGTAAAAGTTAGGTTTTTTAGAAAAAGTTAGGTTTTTTAGAAAAAGTGAGTTTTGGTATAAGTTAGGTTTTTTCGAAAAAGTTAGTTTTTTTATAAGTTAGGTTTTTTCGAAAAAGTTAGTTTTGGTATAAGTTAGGTTTTTAAGAAAAAGTTAGTTTTGGTATAAGTTGGGTTTTTTCTTAAAAGTTAGTTTTGGTATAAGTTAGGTTTTTAAGAAAAAGTTAGTTTTGGTATAAGTTAGGTTTTTTCGAAAAAGTTAGTTTTGGTATTAGTTAGGTTTTTAAGAAAAAGTTAGTTTTGGTATAAGTTAGGTTTTTTCGAAAAAGTTAGTTTTGGTATAAGTTAGGTTTTTATGAAAAAGTTAGGTTTTTTCGAAAAAGTTAGTTTTGGTATAAGTTAGGTTTTTTTAGAAAAAGTTAGTTTTGGTATAAGTTAGGTTTTTAAGAATAAGTTAGTTTTGGTATAAGTTAGGTTTTTAAGAAAAAGTTAGTTTTGGTATAAGTTAGGTTTTTTCGAAAAAGTTAGTTTTGGTATAAGTTAGGTTTTTAAGAAAAAGTTAGATTTTTAAGAAAAAGTTATTTTTTTAAGAAAAAGTTAGTTTTGGTATAAGTTAGGTTTTTTCGAAAAAGTTAGGTTTTTAAGAAAAAGTTAGTTTTGGTATAAGTTAGGTTTTTAAGAAAAAGTTAGTTTTGGTATAAGTTAGGTTTTTTAGAAAAAGTTAGTTTTGGTATAAGTTAGGTTTTTTCGAAAAAGTTAGTTTTGGTATAAGTTGGGTTTTTTCTTAAAAGTTAGTTTTGGTATAAGTTAGGTTTTTAAGAAAAAGTTAGTTTTGGTATAAGTTAGGTTTTTAAGAAAAAGTTAGTTTTGGTATAAGTTAGGTTTTTATGAAAAAGTTAGGTTTTTTCGAAAAAGTTAGTTTTGGTAAAAGTTAGGTTTTTAAGAAAAAGTTAGTTTTGGTATAAGTTAGGTTTTTTCGAAAAAGTTAGTTTTGGTATAAGTTAGGTTTTTATGAAAAAGTTAGGTTTTTTCGAAAAAGTTAGTTTTGGTAAAAGTTAGGTTTTTTCGAAAAAGTAAGGTTTTTTAGAAAAAGTTAGTTTTGGTATAAGTTAGGTTTTTTCGAAAAAGTTAGTTTTGGTATAAGTTAGGTTTTTTCGAAAAAGTTAGTTTTGGTATAAGTTAGGTTTTTTAGAAAAAGTTAGTTTTGGTATAAGTTAGGTTTTTATGAAAAAGTTAGGTTTTTTCGAAAAAGTTAGTTTTGGTAAAAGTTAGGTTTTTAAGAAAAAGTTAGTTTTGGTATAAGTTAGGTTTTTTCGAAAAAGTTAGTTTTGGTATAAGTTAGGTTTTTATGAAAAAGTTAGTTTTTTTCGAAAAAGTTAGTTTTGGTAAAAGTTAGGTTTTTTCGAAAAAGTAAGGTTTTTTAGAAAAAGTTAGTTTTGGTATAAGTTAGGTTTTTTCGAAAAAGTTAGTTTTGGTATAAGTTAGGTTTTTAAGAAAAAGTTAGTTTTGGTATAAGTTAGGTTTTTAAGAAAAAGTTAGGTTTTTAAGAAAAAGTTAGTTTTGGTATAAGTTAGGTTTTTGAGAAAAAGTTAGGTTTTTTATAATAAGTTAGTTTTGGTAAAAGTTAGGTTTTTTAGAAAAAGTTAGGTTTTTTCGAAAAAGTTAGTTTTGGTATAAGTTAGGGTTTTTCAAAAAAGTTAGTTTTGGTATAAGTTAGGTTTTTGAGAAAAAGTTAGGTTTTTTCGAAAAAGTTAGTTTTGGTAAAAGTTAGGTTTTTTCGAAAAAGTTAGGTTTTTTAGAAAAAGTTAGTTTTGGTATAAGTTAGGTTTTTTCGAAAAAGTTAGTTTTGGTATAAGTTAGGTTTTTTCGAAAAAGTTAGGTTTTTTAGAAAAAGTTAGTTTTGGTAAAAGTTAGGTTTTTTCGAAAAAATTAGTTTTTTTAAAAGTTAGGTTTTGTCGAAAAAGTAAGGTTTTTTCGAAAAAGTTAGTTTTGGTATAAGTTAGGTTTTTTCGAAAAAGTTAGTTTTGGTATAAGTTAGGTTTTTTAGAAAAAGTTAGTTTTGGTATAAGTTAGGTTTTTTAGAAAAAGTTAGGTTTTTTCGAAAAAGTTAGTTTTGGTATAAGTTAGGTTTTTTCGAAAAAGTTAGTTTTGGTATAAGTTAGGTTTTTTCGAAAAAGTTAGGTTTTTTCGAAAAAGTTAGTTTTGGTAAAAGTTAGGTTTTTTCGAAAAAGTTAGTTTTGGTATAAGTTAGGTTTTTTCGAAAAAGTTAGTTTTGGTATAAGTTAGGTTTTTTCGAAAAAGTTAGTTTTGGTATAAGTTAGGTTTTTTCGAAAAAGTTAGGTTTTTTAGAAAAAGTTAGTTTTGGTAAAAGTTAGGTTTTTTCGAAAAAATTAGTTTTTTTAAAAGTTAGGTTTTGTCGAAAAAGTAAGGTTTTTTCGAAAAAGTTAGTTTTGGTAAAAGTTAGGTTTTTAAGAAAAAGTTAGTTTTGGTATAAGTTAGGTTTTTTCGAAAAAGTTAGTTTTGGTATAAGTTGGGTTTTTTCTTAAAAGTTAGTTTTGGTATAAGTTAGGTTTTTAAGAAAAAGTTAGTTTTGGTATAAGTTAGGTTTTTTCGAAAAAGTTAGTTTTGGTATAAGTTAGGTTTTTAATAAAAAGTTAGTTTTGGTATAAGTTAGGTTTTTTCGAAAAAGTTAGTTTTGGTATAAGTTAGGTTTTTTAGAAAAAGTTAGTTTTGGTATAAGTTAGGTTTTTAAGAAAAAGTTAGGTTTTTAAGAAAAAGTTAGTTTTGGTATAAGTTAGGTTTTTGAGAAAAAGTTAGGTTTTTTATAATAAGTTAGTTTTGGTAAAAGTTAGGTTTTTTAGAAAAAGTTAGGTTTTTTCGAAAAAGTTAGTTTTGGTATAAGTTAGGTTTTTTCAAAAAAGTTAGTTTTGGTATAAGTTAGGTTTTTGAGAAAAAGTTAGGTTTTTAAGAAAAAGTTAGTTTTGGTAAAAGTTAGGTTTTTTCGAAAAAGTTAGGTTTTTTAGAAAAAGTTAGTTTTGGTATCAGTTAGGTTTTTAAGAAAAAGTTAGTTTTGGTATAAGTTAGGTTTTTTCGAAAAAGTTAGGTTTTTTAGAAAAAGTTAGTTTTGGTAAAAGTTAGGTTTTTTCGAAAAAATTAGTTTTTTTAAAAGTTAGGTTTTGTCGAAAAAGTAAGGTTTTTTCGAAAAAGTTAGTTTTGGTATAAGTTAGGTTTTTTCGAAAAAGTTAGTTTTGGTATAAGTTAGGTTTTTTAGAAAAAGTTAGTTTTGGTATAAGTTAGGTTTTTTAGAAAAAGTTAGGTTTTTTCGAAAAAGTTAGTTTTGGTATAAGTTAGGTTTTTTCGAAAAAGTTAGTTTTGGTATAAGTTAGGTTTTTTCGAAAAAGTTAGGTTTTTTCGAAAAAGTTAGTTTTAGTAAAAGTTAGGTTTTTTCGAAAAAGTTAGTTTTGGTATAAGTTAGGTTTTTTCGAAAAAGTTAGTTTTGGTATAAGTTAGGTTTTTTAGAAAAAGTTAGTTTTGGTATAAGTTAAGTTTTTATGAAAAAGTTAGGTTTTTTCGAAAAAGTTAGTTTTGGTAAAAGTTAGGTTTTTAAGAAAAAGTTAGTTTTGGTATAAGTTAGGTTTTTTCGAAAAAGTTAGTTTTGGTATAAGTTGGGTTTTTTCTTAAAAGTTAGTTTTGGTATAAGTTAGGTTTTTAAGAAAAAGTTAGTTTTGGTATAAGTTAGGTTTTTTCGAAAAAGTTAGTTTTGGTATAAGTTAGGTTTTTAAGAAAAAGTTAGTTTTGGTATAAGTTAGGTTTTTTCGAAAAAGTTAGTTTTGGTATAAGTTAGGTTTTTTCGAAAAAGTTAGTTTTGGTATAAATTAGGTTTTTTCGAAAAAGTTATTTTTGGTATAAGTTAGGTTTTTAAGAAAAAGTTAGTTTTGGTATAAGTTAGGTTTTTTCGAAAAAGTTAGTTTTGGTATAAGTTAGGTTTTTTCGAAAAAGTTAGTTTTGGTATAAATTAGGTTTTTTCGAAAAAGTTAGTTTTGGTATAAGTTAGGTTTTTTTAGAAAAAGTTAGGTTTTTTAGAAAAAGTTAGTTTTGGTATAAGTTAGGTTTTTTCAAAAAAGTTAGTTTTGGTATAAGTTAGGTTTTTGAGAAAAAGTTAGGTTTTTAAGAAAAAGTTAGTTTTGGTAAAAGTTAGGTTTTTTCGAAAAAGTTAGGTTTTTTAGAAAAAGTTAGTTTTGGTATAAGTTAGGTTTTTTCGAAAAAGTTAGTTTTGGTATAAGTTAGGTTTTTTCGAAAAAGTTAGTTTTGGTATAAGTTAGGTTTTTAAGAAAAAGTTAGTTTTGGTATAAGTTAGGTTTTTGAGAAAAAGTTAGGTTTTTAAGAAAAAGTTAGTTTTGGTAAAAGTTAGGTTTTTTCGAAAAAGTAAGGTTTTTTCGAAAAAGTTAGGTTTTTTAGAAAAAGTTAGTTTTGGTATAAGTTAGGTTTTTTAGAAAAAGTTAGTTTTGGTATAAGTTAGGTTTTTTAGAAAAAGTTAGGTTTTTTCGAAAAAGTTAGTTTTGGTATAAGTTAGGTTTTTTCGAAAAAGTTAGTTTTGGTATAAGTTAGGTTTTTTCGAAAAAGTTAGGTTTTTTCGAAAAAGTTAGTTTTGGTAAAAGTTAGGTTTTTTCGAAAAAGTTAGTTTTGGTATAAGTTAGGTTTTTTCGAAAAAGTTAGTTTTGGTATAAGTTAGGTTTTTTAGAAAAAGTTAGTTTTGGTATAAGTTAAGTTTTTATGAAAAAGTTAGGTTTTTTCGAAAAAGTTAGTTTTGGTAAAAGTTAGGTTTTTAAGAAAAAGTTAGTTTTGGTATAAGTTAGGTTTTTTCGAAAAAGTTAGTTTTGGTATAAGTTAGGTTTTTTCAAAAAAGTTAGTTTTGGTATAAGTTAGGTTTTTGAGAAAAAGTTAGGTTTTTAAGAAAAAGTTAGTTTTGGTAAAAGTTAGGTTTTTTCGAAAAAGTTAGGTTTTTTAGAAAAAGTTAGTTTTGGTATCAGTTAGGTTTTTAAGAAAAAGTTAGTTTTGGTATAAGTTAGGTTTTTTCGAAAAAGTTAGGTTTTTTAGAAAAAGTTAGTTTTGGTAAAAGTTAGGTTTTTTCGAAAAAATTAGTTTTTTTAAAAGTTAGGTTTTGTCGAAAAAGTAAGGTTTTTTCGAAAAAGTTAGTTTTGGTATAAGTTAGGTTTTTTCGAAAAAGTTAGTTTTGGTATAAGTTAGGTTTTTTAGAAAAAGTTAGTTTTGGTATAAGTTAGGTTTTTTAGAAAAAGTTAGGTTTTTTCGAAAAAGTTAGTTTTGGTATAAGTTAGGTTTTTTCGAAAAAGTTAGTTTTGGTATAAGTTAGGTTTTTTCGAAAAAGTTAGGTTTTTTCGAAAAAGTTAGTTTTAGTAAAAGTTAGGTTTTTTCGAAAAAGTTAGTTTTGGTATAAGTTAGGTTTTTTCGAAAAAGTTAGTTTTGGTATAAGTTAGGTTTTTTAGAAAAAGTTAGTTTTGGTATAAGTTAAGTTTTTATGAAAAAGTTAGGTTTTTTCGAAAAAGTTAGTTTTGGTAAAAGTTAGGTTTTTAAGAAAAAGTTAGTTTTGGTATAAGTTAGGTTTTTTCGAAAAAGTTAGTTTTGGTATAAGTTGGGTTTTTTCTTAAAAGTTAGTTTTGGTATAAGTTAGGTTTTTAAGAAAAAGTTAGTTTTGGTATAAGTTAGGTTTTTTCGAAAAAGTTAGTTTTGGTATAAGTTAGGTTTTTTAGAAAAAGTTAGTTTTGGTATAAGTTAGGTTTTTTCGAAAAAGTTAGTTTTGGTATAAGTTAGGTTTTTTCGAAAAAGTTAGTTTTGGTATAAATTAGGTTTTTTCGAAAAAGTTATTTTTGGTATAAGTTAGGTTTTTAAGAAAAAGTTAGTTTTGGTATAAGTTAGGTTTTTTAGAAAAAGTTAGTTTTGGTATAAGTTAGGTTTTTTCGAAAAAGTTAGTTTTGGTATAAATTAGGTTTTTTCGAAAAAGTTAGTTTTGGTATAAGTTAGGTTTTTTTAGAAAAAGTTAGGTTTTTTAGAAAAAGTTAGTTTTGGTATAAGTTAGGTTTTTTCAAAAAAGTTAGTTTTGGTATAAGTTAGGTTTTTGAGAAAAAGTTAGGTTTTTAAGAAAAAGTTAGTTTTGGTAAAAGTTAGGTTTTTTCGAAAAAGTTAGGTTTTTTAGAAAAAGTTAGTTTTGGTATAAGTTAGGTTTTTTCGAAAAAGTTAGTTTTGGTATAAGTTAGGTTTTTTCGAAAAAGTTAGTTTTGGTATAAGTTAGGTTTTTAAGAAAAAGTTAGTTTTGGTATAAGTTAGGTTTTTGAGAAAAAGTTAGGTTTTTAAGAAAAAGTTAGTTTTGGTAAAAGTTAGGTTTTTTCGAAAAAGTAAGGTTTTTTCGAAAAAGTTAGGTTTTTTAGAAAAAGTTAGTTTTGGTATAAGTTAGGTTTTTCAGAAAAAGTTAGTTTTGGTATAAGTTAGGTTTTTTAGAAAAAGTTAGGTTTTTTCGAAAAAGTTAGTTTTGGTATAAGTTAGGTTTTTTCGAAAAAGTTAGTTTTGGTATAAGTTAGGTTTTTTCGAAAAAGTTAGGTTTTTTCGAAAAAGTTAGTTTTGGTAAAAGTTAGGTTTTTTCGAAAAAGTTAGTTTTGGTATAAGTTAGGTTTTTTCGAAAAAGTTAGTTTTGGTATAAGTTAGGTTTTTTAGAAAAAGTTAGTTTTGGTATAAGTTAAGTTTTTATGAAAAAGTTAGGTTTTTTCGAAAAAGTTAGTTTTGGTAAAAGTTAGGTTTTTAAGAAAAAGTTAGTTTTGGTATAAGTTAGGTTTTTTCGAAAAAGTTAGTTTTGGTATAAGTTGGGTTTTTTCTTAAAAGTTAGTTTTGGTATAAGTTAGGTTTTTTCGAAAAAGTTAGTTTTTTTATAAGTTAGGTTTTTTCGAAAAAGTTAGTTTTGGTATGAGTTAGGTTTTTTCGAAAAAGTTAGTTTTGGTATAAGTTAGGTTTTTAAGAAAAAGTTAGTTTTGGTATAAGTTAGGTTTTTTCGAAAAAGTTAGTTTTGGTATAAGTTAGGTTTTTTAGAAAAAGTTAGTTTTGGTATAAGTTAGGTTTTTTCGAAAAAGTTAGTTTTGGTATAAGTTAGGTTTTTTCGAAAAAGTTAGTTTTGGTATAAGTTAGGTTTTTTCGAAAAAGTTAGTTTTGGTATAAGTTAGGTTTTTTTAGAAAAAGTTAGTTTTGGTATAAGTTAGGTTTTTAAGAAAAAGTTAGTTTTGGTATAAGTTAGGTTTTTTCGAAAAAGTTAGTTTTGGTATAAGTTAGGTTTTTAAGAAAAAGTTAGTTTTGGTATAAATTAGGTTTTTTCGAAAAAGTTAGTTTTGGTATAAGTTAGGTTTTTTAGAAAAAGTTAGTTTTGGTATAAGTTAGGTTTTTTCGAAAAAGTTAGTTTTGGTATAAGTTAGGTTTTTTAGAAAAAGTTAGTTTTGGTATAAGTTAGGTTTTTTCGAAAAAGTTAGTTTTGGTATAAGTTAGGTTTTTAAGAAAAAGTTAGTTTTGGTATAAGTTAGGTTTTTTCGAAAAAGTTAGTTTTGGTATAAGTTAGGTTTTTGAGAAAAAGTTAGTTTTTTTTTAAGTTAGGTTTTTTCGAAAAAGTTAGTTTTGGTATAAATTAGGTTTTTTCGAAAAAGTTAGTTTTGGTATAAGTTAGGTTTTTTAGAAAAAGTTAGTTTTGGTATAAGTTAGGTTTTTTCGAAAAAGTTAGTTTTGGTATAAGTTAGGTTTTTTAGAAAAAGTTAGTTTTGGTATAAGTTAGGTTTTTAAGAAAAAGTTAGTTTTGGTATAAGTTAGGTTTTTTTAGAAAAAGTTAGTTTTGGTATAAGTTAGGTTTTTAAGAAAAAGTTAGTTTTGGTATAAGTTAGGTTTTTTCGAAAAAGTTAGTTTTGGTATAAGTTAGGTTTTTTTAGAAAAAGTTAGTTTTGGTATAAGTTAGGTTTTTAAGAAAAAGTTAGTTTTGGTATAAGTTAGGTTTTTTCGAAAAAGTTAGTTTTGGTATAAGTTAGGTTTTTAAGAAAAAGTTAGTTTTGGTATAAGTTAGGTTTTTTCGAAAAAGTTAGTTTTGGTATAAGTTAGGTTTTTTAGAAAAAGTTAGTTTTGGTATAAGTTAGGTTTTTTAGAAAAAGTTAGTTTTGGTATAAGTTAGGTTTTTGAGAAAAAGTTAGTTTTGGTATAAGTTAGGTTTTTATGAAAAAGTTAGGTTTTTTCGAAAAAGTTAGTTTTGGTATAAGTTAGGTTTTTAAGAAAAAGTTAGTTTTGGTATAAGTTAGGTTTTTTCGAAAAAGTTAGTTTTGGTATAAGTTAGGTTATTATGAAAAAGTTAGGTTTTTTCGAAAAAGTTAGTTTTGGTAAAAGTTAGGTTTTTTCGAAAAAGTAAGGTTTTTTAGAAAAAGTTAGTTTTGGTATAAGTTAGGTTTTTTCGAAAAAGTTAGTTTTGGTATAAATTAGGTTTTTTCGAAAAAGTTAGTTTTGGTATAAGTTAGGTTTTTTTAGAAAAAGTTAGTTTTGGTATAAGTTAGGTTTTTTAGAAAAAGTTAGTTTTGGTATAAGTTAGGTTTTTTCGAAAAAGTTAGTTTTGGTATAAGTTAGGTTTTTTAGAAAAAGTTAGGTTCTTTCGAAAAAGTTAGTTTTGGTATAAGTTAGGTTTTTTCGAAAAAGTTAGTTTTGGTATAAGTTAGGTTTTTTCGAAAAAGTTAGTTTTGGTATAAGTTAGGTTTTTTCGAAAAAGTTAGTTTTGGTATAAATTAGGTTTTTTCGAAAAAGTTAGTTTTGGTATAAGTTAGGTTTCTTCGAAAAAGTTAGTTTTGGTATAAGTTAGGTTTTTATGAAAAAGTTAGGTTTTTTCGAAAAAGTTAGTTTTGGTATAAGTTAGGTTTTTATGAAAAAGTTAGTTTTGGTATAAGTTAGGTTTTTTCGAAAAAGTTAGTTTTGGTATAAGTTAGGTTTTTTAGAAAAAGTTAGTTTTGGTATAAGTTAGGTTTTTTCGAAAAAGTTAGTTTTGGTATAAGTTAGGTTTTTTAGAAAAAGTTAGTTTTGGTATAAGTTAGGTTTTTATGAAAAAGTTAGGTTTTTTCGAAAAAGTTAGTTTTGGTAAAAGTTAGGTTTTTAAGAAAAAGTTAGTTTTGGTATAAGTTAGGTTTTTTCGAAAAAGTTAGTTTTTTTATAAGTTAGGTTTTTATGAAAAAGTTAGGTTTTTTCGAAAAAGTTAGTTTTGGTAAAAGTTAGGTTTTTTCGAAAAAGTAAGGTTTTTTAGAAAAAGTTAGTTTTGGTATAAGTTAGGTTTTTATGAAAAAGTTAGTTTTGGTATAAGTTAGGTTTTTTCGAAAAAGTTAGTTTTGGTATAAGTTAGGTTTTTTAGAAAAAGTTAGGTTTTTAAGAAAAAGTTAGTTTTGGTAAAAGTTAGGTTTTTTCGAAAAAGTTAGTTTTGGTAAAAGTTAGGTTTTTTAGAAAAAGTTAGTTTTGTTATAAGTTAGGTTTTTTAGAAAAAGTGAGTTTTGGTATAAGTTAGGTTTTTTCGAAAAAGTTAGTTTTTTTATAAGTTAGGTTTTTTTAGAAAAAGTTAGTTTTGGTATAAGTAAGGTTTTTTAGAAAAAGTTAGTTTTGGTAAAAGTTAGGTTTTTTAGAAAAAAGTTAGGTTTTTTCGAAAAAGTTAGTTTTGGTGTTCACGCCTTCACATAGGCAATTCGCTTAACAGGGATTTATAGAAGATGAATTATACTAAAATGAATTATAGGATTAAGACTTAATTGTAAATTAGAACTAGAAATAAATTCACTCTCAAACAAACCTTCCACGAGTGCACACGCAACATTATAGAGAAGAAATCGTACATTTTTTGGTCCTTCGAACCGGATAAGTTAAACGTTTCTCGTCTCCTCGTGCGAATCTTCTATTCACGGGATTTTATCCATCTTCGGGATAAAATCATATTTCGATTCGGCGGGCCAGTGAGTTTTGGCAACTCGTTTTATAACGATTGGCTCATTGGAGTAGTGTTGTGTTCAAGTGTGTACTCAACGTGTGGGCGCAAACCTAACCGTGCGTTTGGAAGGAGTTTCATCTTCGTTCGTTGTTCATCACGTGTTGCGATTTAAGGTGCAGGATAGACGGTTTCTTGCCTGGTGACGCGTAGTGATCTTGTTCATTGACCTGGGTACAAAGGTCGCATGGTACTTTTCGGTTCGGTTACGCTCTGAAAGTGAACGTGAAATATTTCAAAGCTGACGTACGCAGCCGATAGTTGAGCTTTCATTAGGCTGATTAAGGTGCATTTCAACTATCGCAGTACAAGGGTTCATGTCCAAAACCAAAAAGACGATGGCGAATATTAACACGTATTTGCGTAAAAAGAAGACGGCCCTGAACACGCTGGCTGGTTTAGAGGCATTTAAAGACACATTCGACGAAAATGATCGTTTTGAGATTCCTGTGCGATTGGAGTTGATCGATCAGTGCAAACAGGATTTTGTGAATATAATGAGCAAATTGGAAGAACTCAATGAAGAACTAGTGGACAACGAGAGCCACATTCAAGAAAGATCCTCGTTTGATAAACGGTATTGTGTAATAAAGGGTTTCCTCTTGCATCAATCCGCCAAGGAAATCATTCCTTCGGCTAACTCGACGTTTAATGCCACGACGGGTAGTGGAACGTTCGGAGGAGCAGTGCATTTGCGTTTACCTAAAATCGAACTTCCTTCGTTCAATGGCGAAGCTACAAAATGGTTGACGTTCAAGGATCGTTTTATATCGATGATACATAGTGCTACAGAAATCCCAGCTGTGATGAAGTTGCAGTATCTGCTTGCATCGTTGGTAGGAGAAGCTGCAACACATTTCGAGCATACAGAGGTTATCGCAGATAACTATTCAGTTACGTGGGATGCTCTGCTTAAGCGGTATGACAACAAAAAGGCTCTAGTTCGCGAATACTATCGAGCGTTGCACTTCTTACCGCGGATGCAGTCGGACCACGTGGACGAGTTGGCGCGACTAGTCGACGATTTCACGCGCCATGTGAAGGGTTTGCGCAAATTGGGTGAGCCTATCGATCATTGGGATGTTCCATTAACCAATCTCCTTTTTTTGAAGATGGATAAGCTATCAATAGTCGCTTGGGAGGAGGCTGGTGCAGAGCGTGATGGGTACGCCGGTCTGGTCAAATTCCTGGAAGATCGTGTACGAATGCTCAAATCGTCGATGCTACTGGAGGAGCCGCCAGATAGCAGTAATCTCAAGGTGGCCGGCACTAAAGGTAGCGGAGCCAGTGATAATCCATCTAGCGAGTCAGCAACGGATAAGCAGTCCAAACCGTTGAACTGCCCTCTGTCGTGTGCTGAAATCCATCATCTAAACGCGTGTCCAGTGTTTGCTCTGAAAACTGTGAAACAACGTCAGGAAGCAGTCAAACAACACAAGCTTTGCTGGAATTGTTTGCGAGCAGATCATGCGGTGAAGAATTGCATCTCGAAGTTTACATGTCAAGTTTGCAAAGGCAAGCACCATTCTTTACTTCACGATCCTGCACTGTGTCGAGTCAGCATGATGGCTCATACCGCAGATATCCACAACGGCCTAGTGTTGCTGGAGACGGCCATCGTAGACATAGTGGATGATTATGGCCATGTAGTCAAGGCAAGGGCGTTGTTAGATTCGGGCTCGATGAGTAACTTCATGACCCAGTCATTCGCAAACCAAGTTTTGGGATCGAGAGCTGCAATAAATGTAAACGTTAGAGGCATTGGCAACAACACAACGAATGTTAAGTTTGCAGTAACCAGCCGAATCCAGACTCATGATAAACGATTTGCGACCAGTTTGCAGTTTTTGGTTTTGAACCATAATCTAACAACAAATGTTCCGATACGTGAGATTGACAGTTCAACGTGGAAAATACCAAACGTCGAGCTGGCAGATTCGCGATTCAATGTTCCGGCCAAAGTCGACATCATCATTGGGGGTGAAGCTTATTGGGAACTTCACTCAGGAAGAAAAATAGCTCTGGGTAAAGGTCGGCCGTGGTTAACCGAAACAGCATTCGGTTGGACAGTAGTTGGAACAGCCCTTCCCTGGAATAACGACCAAGGTGGTGTTTTAGAAGAATCAAGCATAGCAGACCATCGCCTCAACGGGATGGAAGGACGAGCGGAGCTGCATGGCGCATTGAAGACGGCATATCTAAATTGGAGGAATGGATGCAATTGGAGGGAGGAATTTTTAAGGCTTGGTCATATGCGCAAGTCAGATGAACCGATAGGTGACAATGTTCCAGATGGTTACATTCCTCATCACGCTGTATTTAAAAACTGGAACTCATTCACCAAGATTCGAAATAATGCACTCTTTGTGGGTCGCGTCGTTCTGGAAGATTTCTTCACAAGTCTGTCACGGTTTAGAAGTCGAATGGTAACCGTTGCTGAAGGCATTGGGCAAATGTATCGACAATTTCTACGATGGAAAGGTTTTGTAGCAAATCGTGTTCCTATACTTCAGCAATCATCGAACAAGAGTGATAACTTATCCGTTCGATATATTTCATTAAACTTCGACGTGCTGTTCAAGATTTTATGCCAATTTACATTTGTTGACAATTGTTGCAAACTAGGACCAGTGAAAATGTAAACTAAAAATGTAAAAAATCAAATGTGCTATTCGCTTGACAGATGATCAAGATGTATCCAACCACATCAGTACGAAGGTCAAGGTCGATTGAGCTAGGTCAACTCAAGAACTCAAAATTATAAAAATCACATTTTTAGGTGGCCGGAATGTTCACGCCTTCACATAGGCAATTCACTTAACAGGGATTTATAGAAGATGAATTATACTAAAATGAATTATAGGATTAAGACTTAATTGTAAATTAGAACTAGAAATAAATTCACTCTCAAACAAACCTTCCACGAGTGCACACACAACATTATAGAGAAGAAATCGTACATTTGGTATAAGTTAGGTTTTTTCGAAAAAGTTAGTTTTGGTATAAGTTAGGTTTTTTCGAAAAAGTTAGTTTTGGTATAAGTTAGGTTTTTTCGAAAAAGTTAGTTTTGGTATAAGTTAGGTTTTTTTAGAAAAAGTTAGTTTTGGTATAAGTTAGGTTTTAAGGAAAAAGTTAGTTTTGGTATAAGTTAGGTTTCTTCGAAAAAGTTAGTTTTGGTATAAGTTAGGTTTTTATGAAAAAGTTAGGTTTTTTCGAAAAAGTTAGTTTTGGTATAAGTTAGGTTTTTATGAAAAAGTTAGTTTTGGTATAAGTTAGGTTTTTTCGAAAAAGTTAGTTTTGGTAAAAGTTAGGTTTTTAAGAAAAAGTTAGTTTTGGTATAAGTTAGGTTTTTTCGAAAAAGTTAGTTGTGGTATAAGTTAGGTTTTTTAGAAAAAGTTAGGTTTTTTCGAAAAAGTTAGTTTTGGTATAAGTTAGGTTTTTTCGAAAAAGTTAGTTTTGGTATAAGATAGGTTTTTTAGAAAAAGTTAGTTTTGGTATAAGTTAGGTTTTTATGAAAAAGTTAGGTTTTTTCGAAAAAGTTAGTTTTGGTAAAAGTTAGGTTTTTAAGAAAAAGTTAGTTTTGGTATAAGTTAGGTTTTTATGAAAAAGTTAGGTTTTTTCGAAAAAGTTAGTTTTGGTATAAGTTAGGTTTTTATGAAAAAGTTAGTTTTGGTATAAGTTAGGTTTTTTCGAAAAAGTTAGTTTTGGTAAAAGTTAGGTTTTTAAGAAAAAGTTAGTTTTGGTATAAGTTAGGTTTTTTCGAAAAAGTTAGTTTTGGTATAAGTTAGGTTTTTTAGAAAAAGTTAGGTTTTTTCGAAAAAGTTAGTTTTGGTATAAGTTAGGTTTTTTCGAAAAAGTTAGTTTTGGTATAAGTTAGGTTTTTTAGAAAAAGTTAGTTTTGGTATAAGTTAGGTTTTTATGAAAAAGTTAGGTTTTTTCGAAAAAGTTAGTTTTGGTAAAAGTTAGGTTTTTAAGATAAAGTTAGTTTTGGTATAAGTTAGGTTTTTTAGAAAAAGTTAGTTTTGGTATAAGTTAGGTTTTTATGAAAAAGTTAGGTTTTTTCGAAAAAGTTAGTTTTGGTAAAAGTTAGGTTTTTAAGATAAAGTTAGTTTTGGTATAAGTTAGGTTTTTTCGAAAAAGTTAGTTTTGGTATAAGTTAAATTTTTTAGAAAAAGTTAGGTTCTTTCGAAAAAGTTAGTTTTGGTATAAGTTAGGTTTTTTCGAAAAAGTTAGTTTTGGTATAAGTTAGGTTTTTTCGAAAAAGTTAGTTTTGGTATAAGTTAGGTTTTTTCGAAAAAGTTAGTTTTGGTATAAATTAGGTTTTTTCGAAAAAGTTAGTTTTGGTATAAGTTAGGTTTCTTCGAAAAAGTTAGTTTTGGTATAAGTTAGGTTTTTATGAAAAAGTTAGGTTTTTTCGAAAAAGTTAGTTTTGGTATAAGTTAGGTTTTTATGAAAAAGTTAGTTTTGGTATAAGTTAGGTTTTTTCGAAAAAGTTAGTTTTGGTATAAGTTAGGTTTTTTAGAAAAAGTTAGTTTTGGTATAAGTTAGGTTTTTAAGAAAAAGTTAGTTTTGGTATAAGTTAGGTTTTTTCGAAAAAGTTAGTTTTTTTATAAGTTAGGTTTTTATGAAAAAGTTAGGTTTTTTCGAAAAAGTTAGTTTTGGTAAAAGTTAGGTTTTTTCGAAAAAGTAAGGTTTTTTAGAAAAAGTTAGTTTTGGTATAAGTTAGGTTTTTATGAAAAAGTTAGTTTTGGTATAAGTTAGGTTTTTTCGAAAAAGTTAGTTTTGGTATAAGTTAGGTTTTTTAGAAAAAGTTAGGTTTTTAAGAAAAAGTTAGTTTTGGTAAAAGTTAGGTTTTTTCGAAAAAGTTAGTTTTGGTAAAAGTTAGGTTTTTTCGAAAAAGTTAGTTTTGTTATAAGTTAGGTTTTTTAGAAAAAGTGAGTTTTGGTATAAGTTAGGTTTTTTCGAAAAAGTTAGTTTTTTTATAAGTTAGGTTTTTTCGAAAAAGTTAGTTTTGGTATGAGTTAGGTTTTTTCGAAAAAGTTAGTTTTGGTATAAGTTAGGTTTTTTAGAAAAAGTTAGGTTTTTAAGAAAAAGTTAGTTTTTTTATGAGTTAGGTTTTTTCGAAAAAGTTAGTTTTGGTATAAGTTAGGTTTTTTCTTAAAAGTTAGTTTTGGTATAAGTTAGGTTTTTTAGAAAAAGTGAGTTTTGGTAAAAGTTAGGTTTTTTCGAAAAAGTTAGTTTTTTTATAAGTTAGGTTTTTTCGAAAAAGTTAGTTTTTTTATGAGTTAGGTTTTTTCGAAAAAGTTAGTTTTGGTATAAGTTAGGTTTTTTCGAAAAAGTTAGTATTGGTATAAGTTAGGTTTTTTCTTAAAAGTTAGTTTTGGTATAAGTTAGGTTTTTTAGAAAAAGTTGGTTTTTTTATAAGTTAGGTTTTTTCGAAAAAGTTAGTTTTTTTATGAGTTAGGTTTTTTCGAAAAAGTTAGTTTTGGTATAAGTTAGGTTTTTTCGAAAAAGTTAGTTTTGGTATAAGTTAGGTTTTTTCGAAAAAGTTAGTTTTGGTAAAAGTTAGGTTTTTTCGAAAAAGTTAGTTTTTTTATAAGTTAGGTTTTTTCGAAAAAGTTAGTTTTTTTATGAGTTAGGTTTTTTCGAAAAAGTTAGTTTTGGTATAAGTTAGGTTTTTTCTTAAAAGTTAGTTTTGGTATAAGTTAGGTTTTTTCGAAAAAGTTAGTTTTTTTATAAGTTAGGTTTTTTCGAAAAAGTTAGTTTTTTTATGAGTTAGGTTTTTTAGAAAAAGTTAGTTTTGGTATAAGTTAGGTTTTTATGAAAAAGTTAGGTTTTTTCGAAAAAGTTAGTTTTGGTAAAAGTTAGGTTTTTAAGAAAAAGTTAGTTTCGGTATAAGTTAGGTTTTTATGAAAAAGTTAGGTTTTTTCGAAAAAGTTAGTTTTGGTAAAAGTTAGGTTTTTTCGAAAAAGTTAGTATTGGTATAAGTTAGGTTTTTTCTTAAAAGTTAGTTTTGGTATAAGTTAGGTTTTTTCGAAAAAGTTAGTTTTTTTATAAGTTAGGTTTTTTCGAAAAAGTTAGTTTTTTTATGAGTTAGGTTTTTTCGAAAAAGTTAGTTTTGGTATAAGTTAGGTTTTTTCGAAAAAGTTAGTATTGGTATAAGTTAGGTTTTTTCTTAAAAGTTAGTTTTGGTATAAGTTAGGTTTTTTAGAAAAAGTGAGTTTTGGTATAAGTTAGGTTTTTATGAAAAAGTTAGTTTTGGTATAAGTTAGGTTTTTTCGAAAAAGTTAGGTTTTTTAGAAAAAGTTAGTTTTGGTAAAAGTTAGGTTTTTAAGAAAAAGTTAGTTTTGGTATAAGTTAGGTTTTTATGAAAAAGTTAGGTTTTTTCGAAAAAGTTAGTTTTGGTATAAGTTAGGTTTTTATGAAAAAGTTAGTTTTGGTATAAGTTAGGTTTTTTCGAAAAAGTTAGTTTTGGTAAAAGTTAGGTTTTTAAGAAAAAGTTAGTTTTGGTATAAGTTAGGTTTTTTCGAAAAAGTTAGTTTTGGTATAAGTTAGGTTTTTTAGAAAAAGTTAGGTTTTTTCGAAAAAGTTAGTTTTGGTAAAAGTTAGGTTTTTTCGAAAAAGTTAGTATTGGTATAAGTTAGGTTTTTTCTTAAAAGTTAGTTTTGGTATAAGTTAGGTTTTTTCGAAAAAGTTAGTTTTTTTATAAGTTAGGTTTTTTCGAAAAAGTTAGTTTTTTTATGAGTTAGGTTTTTTCGAAAAAGTTAGTTTTGGTATAAGTTAGGTTTTTTCTTAAAAGTTAGTTTTGGTATAAGTTAGGTTTTTTCGAAAAAGTTAGTTTTTTTATAAGTTAGGTTTTTTCGAAAAAGTTAGTTTTTTTATGAGTTAGGTTTTTTAGAAAAAGTTAGTTTTGGTATAAGTTAGGTTTTTATGAAAAAGTTAGGTTTTTTCGAAAAAGTTAGTTTTGGTAAAAGTTAGGTTTTTAAGAAAAAGTTAGTTTCGGTATAAGTTAGGTTTTTATGAAAAAGTTAGGTTTTTTCGAAAAAGTTAGTTTTGGTAAAAGTTAGGTTTTTTCGAAAAAGTTAGTATTGGTATAAGTTAGGTTTTTTCTTAAAAGTTAGTTTTGGTATAAGTTAGGTTTTTTCGAAAAAGTTAGTTTTTTTATAAGTTAGGTTTTTTCGAAAAAGTTAGTTTTTTTATGAGTTAGGTTTTTTCGAAAAAGTTAGTTTTGGTATAAGTTAGGTTTTTTCGAAAAAGTTAGTTTTGGTATAAGTTAGGTTTTTTAGAAAAAGTTAGTTTTGGTATAAGTTAGGTTTTTATGAAAAAGTTAGGTTTTTTCGAAAAAGTTAGTTTTGGTAAAAGTTAGGTTTTTAAGATAAAGTTAGTTTTGGTATAAGTTAGGTTTTGTAGAAAAAGTTAGTTTTGGTATAAGTTAGGTTTTTATGAAAAAGTTAGGTTTTTTCGAAAAAGTTAGTTTTGGTAAAAGTTAGGTTTTTAAGATAAAGTTAGTTTTGGTATAAGTTAGGTTTTTTCGAAAAAGTTAGTTTTGGTATAAGTTAGGTTTTTTAGAAAAAGTTAGGTTTTTTCGAAAAAGTTAGTTTTTTTATAAGTTAGGTTTTTTCGAAAAAGTTAGTTTTGGTATAAGTTAGGTTTTTTCGAAAAAGTTAGTTTTGGTATAAGTTAGGTTTTTTCGAAAAAGTTAGTTTTGGTATAAATTAGGTTTTTTCGAAAAAGTTAGTTTTGGTATAAGTTAGGTTTTTAAGAAAAAGTTAGTTTTGGTATAAGTTAGGTTTTTTCGAAAAAGTTAGTTTTGGTATAAGTTAGGTTTTTTAGAAAAAGTTAGGTTTTTTCGAAAAAGTTAGTTTTGGTATAAGTTAGGTTTTTTCGAAAAAGTTAGTTTTGGTATAAGTTAGGTTTTTTAGAAAAAGTTAGTTTTGGTATAAGTTAGGTTTTTATGAAAAAGTTAGGTTTTTTCGAAAAAGTTAGTTTTGGTAAAAGTTAGGTTTTTAAGATAAAGTTAGTTTTGGTATAAGTTAGGTTTTTTAGAAAAAGTTAGTTTTGGTATAAGTTAGGTTTTTAAGAAAAAGTTAGTTTTGGTATAAGTTAGGTTTTTTCGAAAAAGTTAGTTGTGGTATAAGTTAGGTTTTTTAGAAAAAGTTAGGTTTTTTCGAAAAAGTTAGTTTTGGTATAAGTTAGGTTTTTTCGAAAAAGTTAGTTTTGGTATAAGTTAGGTTTTTTCGAAAAAGTTAGTTTTGGTATAAGTTAGGTTTTTTAGAAAAAGTTAGTTTTGGTATAAGTTAGGTTTTTTCGAAAAAGTTAGTTTTGGTATAAGTTAGGTTTTTTAGAAAAAGTTAGTTTTGGTATAAGTTAGGTTTTTTAGAAAAAGTTAGGTTTTTTAGAAAAAGTTAGTTTTGGTATAAGTTAGGTTTTTATGAAAAAGTTAGGTTTTTTCGAAAAAGTTAGTTTTGGTAAAAGTTAGGTTTTTAAGATAAAGTTAGTTTTGGTATAAGTTAGGTTTTTTCGAAAAAGTGAGTTTTTTATAAGTTAGGTTTTTTAGAAAAAGTTAGGTTCTTTCGAAAAAGTTAGTTTTGGTATAAGTTAGGTTTTTTCGAAAAAGTTAGTTTTGGTATAAGTTAGGTTTTTTCGAAAAAGTTAGTTTTGGTATAAGTTAGGTTTTTTCGAAAAAGTTAGTTTTGGTATAAATTAGGTTTTTTCGAAAAAGTTAGTTTTGGTATAAGTTAGGTTTCTTCGAAAAAGTTAGTTTTGGTATAAGTTAGGTTTTTATGAAAAAGTTAGGTTTTTTCGAAAAAGTTAGTTTTGGTATAAGTTAGGTTTTTATGAAAAAGTTAGTTTTGGTATAAGTTAGGTTTTTTCGAAAAAGTTAGTTTTGGTATAAGTTAGGTTTTTTAGAAAAAGTTAGTTTTGGTATAAGTTAGGTTTTTTCGAAAAAGTTAGTTTTGGTATAAGTTAGGTTTTTTAGAAAAAGTTAGTTTTGGTATAAGTTAGGTTTTTATGAAAAAGTTAGGTTTTTTCGAAAAAGTTAGTTTTGGTAAAAGTTAGGTTTTTAAGAAAAAGTTAGTTTTGGTATAAGTTAGGTTTTTTCGAAAAAGTTAGTTTTTTTATAAGTTAGGTTTTTATGAAAAAGTTAGGTTTTTTCGAAAAAGTTAGTTTTGGTAAAAGTTAGGTTTTTTCGAAAAAGTAAGGTTTTTTAGAAAAAGTTAGTTTTGGTATAAGTTAGGTTTTTATGAAAAAGTTAGTTTTGGTATAAGTTAGGTTTTTTCGAAAAAGTTAGTTTTGGTATAAGTTAGGTTTTTTAGAAAAAGTTAGGTTTTTAAGAAAAAGTTAGTTTTGGTAAAAGTTAGGTTTTTTCGAAAAAGTTAGTTTTGGTAAAAGTTAGGTTTTTTCGAAAAAGTTAGTTTTGTTATAAGTTAGGTTTTTTAGAAAAAGTGAGTTTTGGTATAAGTTAGGTTTTTTCGAAAAAGTTAGTTTTTTTATAAGTTAGGTTTTTTCGAAAAAGTTAGTTTTGGTATGAGTTAGGTTTTTTCGAAAAAGTTAGTTTTGGTATAAGTTAGGTTTTTTAGAAAAAGTTAGGTTTTTAAGAAAAAGTTAGTTTTTTTATGAGTTAGGTTTTTTCGAAAAAGTTAGTTTTGGTATAAGTTAGGTTTTTTCTTAAAAGTTAGTTTTGGTATAAGTTAGGTTTTTTAGAAAAAGTGAGTTTTGGTAAAAGTTAGGTTTTTTCGAAAAAGTTAGTTTTTTTATAAGTTAGGTTTTTTCGAAAAAGTTAGTTTTTTTATGAGTTAGGTTTTTTCGAAAAAGTTAGTTTTGGTATAAGTTAGGTTTTTTCGAAAAAGTTAGTATTGGTATAAGTTAGGTTTTTTCTTAAAAGTTAGTTTTGGTATAAGTTAGGTTTTTTAGAAAAAGTTGGTTTTTTATAAGTTAGGTTTTTTCGAAAAAGTTAGTTTTTTTATGAGTTAGGTTTTTTCGAAAAAGTTAGTTTTGGTATAAGTTAGGTTTTTTCGAAAAAGTTAGTTTTGGTATAAGTTAGGTTTTTTCGAAAAAGTTAGTTTTGGTAAAAGTTAGGTTTTTTCGAAAAAGTTAGTTTTGGTATAAGTTAGGTTTTTTAGAAAAAGTGAGTTTTGGTAAAAGTTAGGTTTTTTCGAAAAAGTTAGTTTTTTTATAAGTTAGGTTTTTTCGAAAAAGTTAGTTTTTTTATGAGTTAGGTTTTTTCGAAAAAGTTAGTTTTGGTATAAGTTAGGTTTTTTCGAAAAAGTTAGTATTGGTATAAGTTAGGTTTTTTCTTAAAAGTTAGTTTTGGTATAAGTTAGGTTTTTTAGAAAAAGTTAGTTTTTTTATAAGTTAGGTTTTTTCGAAAAAGTTAGTTTTTTTATGAGTTAGGTTTTTTAGAAAAAGTTAGTTTTGGTATAAGTTAGGTTTTTATGAAAAAGTTAGGTTTTTTCGAAAAAGTTAGTTTTGGTAAAAGTTAGGTTTTTAAGAAAAAGTTAGTTTCGGTATAAGTTAGGTTTTTATGAAAAAGTTAGGTTTTTTCGAAAAAGTTAGTTTTGGTAAAAGTTAGGTTTTTTCGAAAAAGTTAGTATTGGTATAAGTTAGGTTTTTTCTTAAAAGTTAGTTTTGGTATAAGTTAGGTTTTTTCGAAAAAGTGAGTTTTTTTATAAGTTAGGTTTTTTCGAAAAAGTTAGTTTTTTTATGAGTTAGGTTTTTTCGAAAAAGTTAGTTTTGGTATAAGTTAGGTTTTTTCGAAAAAGTTAGTATTGGTATAAGTTAGGTTTTTTCTTAAAAGTTAGTTTTGGTATAAGTTAGGTTTTTTAGAAAAAGTGAGTTTTGGTATAAGTTAGGTTTTTATGAAAAAGTTAGTTTTGGTATAAGTTAGGTTTTTTCGAAAAAGTTAGGTTTTTTAGAAAAAGTTAGTTTTGGTAAAAGTTAGGTTTTTAAGAAAAAGTTAGTTTTGGTATAAGTTAGGTTTTTATGAAAAAGTTAGGTTTTTTCGAAAAAGTTAGTTTTGGTATAAGTTAGGTTTTTATGAAAAAGTTAGTTTTGGTATAAGTTAGGTTTTTTCGAAAAAGTTAGTTTTGGTAAAAGTTAGGTTTTTAAGAAAAAGTTAGTTTTGGTATAAGTTAGGTTTTTTCGAAAAAGTTAGTTTTAATATAAGTTAGGTTTTTTAGAAAAAGTTAGGTTTTTTCGAAAAAGTTAGTTTTGGTATAAGTTAGGTTTTTTCGAAAAAGTTAGTTTTGGTATAAGTTAGGTTTTTTCGAAAAAGTTAGTTTTGGTATAAGTTAGGTTTTTATGAAAAAGTTAGGTTTTTTCGAAAAAGTTAGTTTTGGTAAAAGTTAGGTTTTTAAGATAAAGTTAGTTTTGGTATAAGTTAGGTTTTTTAGAAAAAGTTAGTTTTGGTATAAGTTAGGTTTTTATGAAAAAGTTAGGTTTTTTCGAAAAAGTTAGTTTTGGTAAAAGTTAGGTTTTTAAGATAAAGTTAGTTTTGGTATAAGTTAGGTTTTTTCGAAAAAGTTAGTTTTGGTATAAGTTAGGTTTTTTAGAAAAAGTTAGGTTCTTTCGAAAAAGTTAGTTTTGGTATAAGTTAGGTTTTTTCGAAAAAGTTAGTTTTGGTATAAGTTAGGTTTTTTCGAAAAAGTTAGTTTTGGTATAAGTTAGGTTTTTTCGAAAAAGTTAGTTTTGGTATAAATTAGGTTTTTTCGAAAAAGTTAGTTTTGGTATAAGTTAGGTTTCTTCGAAAAAGTTAGTTTTGGTATAAGTTAGGTTTTTATGAAAAAGTTAGGTTTTTTCGAAAAAGTTAGTTTTGGTATAAGTTAGGTTTTTATGAAAAAGTTAGTTTTGGTATAAGTTAGGTTTTTTCGAAAAAGTTAGTTTTGGTATAAGTTAGGTTTTTTAGAAAAAGTTAGTTTTGGTATAAGTTAGGTTTTTTCGAAAAAGTTAGTTTTGGTATAAGTTAGGTTTTTTAGAAAAAGTTAGTTTTGGTATAAGTTAGGTTTTTATGAAAAAGTTAGGTTTTTTCGAAAAAGTTAGTTTTGGTAAAAGTTAGGTTTTTAAGAAAAAGTTAGTTTTGGTATAAGTTAGGTTTTTTCGAAAAAGTTAGTTTTTTTATAAGTTAGGTTTTTATGAAAAAGTTAGGTTTTTTCGAAAAAGTTAGTTTTGGTAAAAGTTAGGTTTTTTCGAAAAAGTAAGGTTTTTTAGAAAAAGTTAGTTTTGGTATAAGTTAGGTTTTTATGAAAAAGTTAGTTTTGGTATAAGTTAGGTTTTTTCGAAAAAGTTAGTTTTGGTATAAGTTAGGTTTTTTAGAAAAAGTTAGGTTTTTCGAAAAAGTTAGTTTTGGTATAAATTAGGTTTTTTCGAAAAAGTTAGTTTTGGTAAAAGTTAGGTTTTTTCGAAAAAGTTAGTTTTGTTATAAGTTAGGTTTTTTCGAAAAAGTTAGTTTTGGTATAAGTTAGGTTTTTCCGAAAAAGTTAGTTTTTTTATAAGTTAGGTTTTTTCGAAAAAGTTAGTTTTGGTATGAGTTAGGTTTTTTCGAAAAAGTTAGTTTTGGTATAAGTTAGGTTTTTTAGAAAAAGTTAGGTTTTTAAGAAAAAGTTAGTTTTTATGAGTTAGGTTTTTTCGAAAAAGTTAGTTTTGGTATAAGTTAGGTTTTTTCTTAAAAGTTAGTTTTGGTATAAGTTAGGTTTTTTAGAAAAAGTGAGTTTTGGTAAAAGTTAGGTTTTTTCGAAAAAGTTAGTTTTTTTATAAGTTAGGTTTTTTCGAAAAAGTTAGTTTTTTTATGAGTTAGGTTTTTTCGAAAAAGTTAGTTTTGGTATAAGTTAGGTTTTTTCGAAAAAGTTAGTATTGGTATAAGTTAGGTTTTTTCTTAAAAGTTAGTTTTGGTATAAGTTAGGTTTTTTAGAAAAAGTTAGTTTTTTTATAAGTTAGGTTTTTTCGAAAAAGTTAGGTTTTTTTATGAGTTAGGTTTTTTCGAAAAAGTTAGTTTTGGTATAAGTTAGGTTTTTTCGAAAAAGTTAGTTTTGGTATAAGTTAGGTTTTTTCGAAAAAGTTAGTTTTGGTAAAAGTTAGGTTTTTTCGAAAAAGTTAGTTTTGGTATAAGTTAGGTTTTTTAGAAAAAGTGAGTTTTGGTAAAAGTTAGGTTTTTTCGAAAAAGTTAGTTTTTTTATAAGTTAGGTTTTTTCGAAAAAGTTAGTTTTTTTATGAGTTAGGTTTTTTCGAAAAAGTTAGTTTTGGTATAAGTTAGGTTTTTTCGAAAAAGTTAGTATTGGTATAAGTTAGGTTTTTTCTTAAAAGTTAGTTTTGGTATAAGTTAGGTTTTTTAGAAAAAGTTAGTTTTTTCATAAGTTAGGTTTTTTCGAAAAAGTTAGTTTTTTTATGAGTTAGGTTTTTTAGAAAAAGTTAGTTTTGGTATAAGTTAGGTTTTTATGAAAAAGTTAGGTTTTTTCGAAAAAGTTAGTTTTGGTAAAAGTTAGGTTTTTAAGAAAAAGTTAGTTTTGGTATAAGTTAGGTTTTTATGAAAAAGTTAGGTTTTTTCGAAAAAGTTAGTTTTGGTAAAAGTTAGGTTTTTTCGAAAAAGTTAGTATTGGTATAAGTTAGGTTTTTTCTTAAAAGTTAGTTTTGGTATAAGTTAGGTTTTTTCGAAAAAGTTAGTTTTTTTTTAAGTTAGGTTTTTTCGAAAAAGTTAGTTTTTTTATGAGTTAGGTTTTTTCGAAAAAGTTAGTTTTGGTATAAGTTAGGTTTTTTCGAAAAAGTTAGTATTGGTATAAGTTAGGTTTTTTCTTAAAAGTTAGTTTTGGTATAAGTTAGGTTTTTTAGAAAAAGTGAGTTTTGGTATAAGTTAGGTTTTTATGAAAAAGTTAGTTTTGGTATAAGTTAGGTTTTTTCGAAAAAGTTAGGTTTTTTAGAAAAAGTTAGTTTTGGTATAAGTTAGGTTTTTATGAAAAAGTTAGTTTTGGTATAAGTTAGGTTTTTTCGAAAAAGTTAGTTTTGGTATAAGTTAGGTTTTTTAGAAAAAGTTAGGTTTTTAAGAAAAAGTTAATTTTGGTATAAGTTAGGTTTTTGAGAAAAAGCTAGGTTTTAAGAATAAGTTAGTTTTGGTAAAAGTTAGGTTTTTTCGAAAAAGTTAGTTTTGTTAAAAGTTAGGTTTTTTCGAAAAAGTTAGTTTTGTTATAAGTTAGGTTTTTTCGAAAAAGTTAGTTTTTTTATGAGTTAGGTTTTTTCTTAAAAGTTAGTTTTGGTATAAGTTAGGTTTTTTAGAAAAAGTTAGTTTTTTTATAAGTTAGGTTTTTTCGAAAAAGTTAGTTTTTTTATGAGTTAGGTTTTTTCGAAAAAGTTAGTTTTGGTATAAGTTAGGTTTTTTCGAGAAAGTTAGTATTGGTATAAGTTAGGTTTTTTCTTAAAAGTTAGTTTTGGTATAAGTTATTTTTTTTAGAAAAAGTTAGTTTTGATATAAGTTAGGTTTTTTAGAAAAAGTTAGTTTTGGTATAAGTTAGGTTTTTTAGAAAAAGTTAGGTTTTTAAGAAAAAGTTAATTTTGGTATTAGTTAGGTTTTTGAGAAAAAGCTAGGTTTTTTAAAATAAGTTAGTTTTGGTAAAAGATAGGTTTTTTCGAAAAAGTTAGTTTTGGTATAAGTTAGGTTTTTTCGAAAAAGTTAGTTTTGGTATAAGTTAGGTTTTTTAGAAAAAGTGAGTTTTGGTATAAGTTAGGTTTTTTCGAAAAAGTTAGTTTTTTTATAAGTTAGGTTTTTTCGAAAAAGGTAGTTTTTTTATGAGTTAGGTTTTTTCGAAAAAGTTAGTTTTGGTATAAGTTAGGTTTTTTCGAAAAAGTTAGTATTGGTATAAGTTAGGTTTTTTCTTAAAAGTTAGTTTTGGTATAAGTTAGGTTTTTTAGAAAAAGTTAGTTTTGGTATAAGTTAGGTTTTTTAGAAAAAGTTAGTTTTGGTATAAGTTAGGTTTTTATAAAAAAGTTAGGTTTTTTCGAAAAAGTTAGTTTTGGTAAAAGTTAGGTTTTTAAGAAAAAGTTAGTTTTGGTATAAGTTAGGTTTTTATGAAAAAGTTAGGTTTTTTCGAAAAAGTTAGTTTTGGTAAAAGTTAGGTTTTTAAGAAAAAGTTAGTTTTGGTATAAGTTAGGTTTTTTCGAAAAAGTTAGTTTTGGTATAAATTAGGTTTTTTCGAAAAAGTTAGTTTTGGTATAAGTTAGGTTTTTTAGAAAAAGTTAGTTTTGGTATAAGTTAGGTTTTTTAGAAAAAGTTAGTTTTGGTATAAGTTAGGTTTTTATGAAAAAGTTAGGTTTTTTCGAAAAAGTTAGTTTTGGTAAAAGTTAGGTTTTTTCGAAAAAGTAAGGTTTTTTAGGAAAAGTTAGTTTTGGTATAAGTTAGGTTTTTTCGAAAAAGTTAGTTTGGGTATAAGTTAGGTTTTTAAGAAAAAGTTAGTTTTGGTATAAGTTAGGTTTTTATGAAAAAGTTAGGTTTTTTCGAAAAAGTTAGTTTTGGTATAAGTTAGGTTTTTTCGAAAAAGTAAGGTTTTTTAGAAAAAGTTAGTTTTGGTATAAGTTAGGTTTTTTCGAAAAAGTTAGTTTGGGTATAAGTTAGGTTTTTAAGAAAAAGTTAATTTTGGTATAAGTTAGGTTTTTTAGAAAAAGTTAGTTTTGGTAAAAGTTAGGTTTTTTCGAAAAAGTAAGGTTTTTTAGAAAAAGTTAGTTTTGGTATAAGTTAGGTTTTTTCGAAAAAGTTAGTTTTTTTATAAGTTAGGTTTTTTCGAAAAAGTTAGTTTTGGTAAAAGTTAGGTTTTTTCGAAAAAGTTAGGTTTTTTAGAAAAAGTTAGGTTTTTAAGAAAAAGATAATTTTGGTATAAGTTAGGTTTTTGAGAAAAAGTTAGGTTTTTTAGAATAAGTTAGTTTTGGTAAAAGTTAGGTTTTTTCGAAAAAGTTAGTTTTGGTATAAGTTAGGTTTTTTCGAAAAAGTTAGTTTTGGTATAAGTAAGGTTTTTTAGAAAAAGTTAGTTTTGGTATAAGTTAGGTTTTTTAGCTAAAGTGAGTTTTGGTATAAGTTAGGTTTTTTCGAAAAAGTTAGTTTTTTTATAAGTTAGGTTTTTTCGAAAAAGTTAGTTTTGGTATGAGTTAGGTTTTTTCGAAAAAGTTAGTTTTGGTATAAGTTAGGTTTTTTCGAAAAAGTTAGTATTGGTATAAGTTAGGTTTTTTAGAAAAAGTTAGTTTTGGTATAACTTAGGTTTTTTAGAAAAAGTTAGTTTTGGTATAAGTTAGGTTTTTTCGAAAAAGTTAGTTTTGGTATAAGTTAGGTTTTTATGAAAAAGTTAGGTTTTTTCGAAAAAGTTAGTTTTGGTAAAAGTTAGGTTTTTTCGAAAAAGTTAGTTTTGGTATAAGTTAGGTTTTTTCGAAAAAGTAAGTTTTGGTAAAAGTTAGGTTTTTTCGAAAAAGTTAGGTTTTTTCGAAAAAGTTAGTTTTGGTATAAGTTAGGTTTTTTAGAAAAAGTTAGTTTTGGTATAAGTTAGGTTTTTTAGAAAAAGTTAGGTTTTTTGGTAAAAGTTAGGTTTTTTCGAAAAAGTTAGTTTTGGTAAAAGTTAGGTTTTTTAGAAAAAGTTAGTTTTGGTATAAGTTAGGTTTTTTAGAAAAAGTTAGGTTTTTTGGTAAAAGTTAGGTTTTTTCGAAAAAGTTAGTTTTGGTATAAGTTAGGTTTTTTAGAAAAAGTTAGGTTTTTTCGAAAAAGTTAGTTTTGGTATAAGTTAGGTTTTTAAGAAAAAGTTAGTTTTGGTATAAGTTAGGTTTTTTCGAAAAAGTTAGTTTTGGTATAAGTTAGGTTTTTTAGAAAAAGTTAGGTTTTTTCGAAAAAGTTAGTTTTGGTATAAGTTAGGTTTTTTCGAAAAAGTTAGTTTTGGTATAAGTTAGGTTTTTTCGAAAAAGTTAGTTTTGGTATAAGTTAGGTTTTTTCGAAAAAGTTAGTTTTGGTATAAGTTAGGTTTTTTAGAAAAAGCTAGGTTTTTTCGAAAAAGTTAGTTTTGGTATAAGTTAGGTTTTTTCGAAAAAGTTAGTTTTGGTATAAGTTAGGTTTTTAAGAAAAAGTTAGTTTTGGTTTAAGTTAGGTTTTTTCGAAAAAGTTAGTTTTGGTATAAGTTAGGTTTTAACGAAAAAGTTAGTTTTGGTATAAGTTAGGTTTTTAAGAAAAAGTTAGTTTTGGTATAAGTTAGGTTTTTTCGAAAAAGTTAGTTTTGGTATAAGTTAGGTTTTTTAGAAAAAGCTAGGTTTTTTCGAAAAAGTTAGTTTTGGTATAAGTTAGGTTTTTTCGAAAAAGTTAGTTTTGGTATAAGTTAGGTTTTTAAGAAAAAGTTAGTTTTGGTATAAGTTAGGTTTTTTAGAAAAAGTTAGTTTTGGTATAAGTTAGGTTTTTTCGAAAAAGTTAGGTTTTTTCGAAAAAGTTAGTTTTGGTATAAGTTAGGTTTTTAAGAAAAAGTTAGTTTTGGTATAAGTTAGGTTTTTTCGAAAAAGTTAGTTTTGGTATAAGTTAGGTTTTTAAGAAAAAGTTAGATTTTTAAGAAAAAGTTGGGTTTTTAAGAAAAAGTTAGTTTTGGTATAAGTTAGGTTTTTGAGAAAAAGTTAGGTTTTTTATAATAAGTTAGTTTTGGTAAAAGTTAGGTTTTTTAGAAAAAGTTAGGTTTTTTCGAAAAAGTTAGTTTTGGTATAAGTTAGGTTTTTTCAAAAAAGTTAGTTTTGGTATAAGTTAGGTTTTTTCGAAAAAGTTAGTTTTGGTACAAGTTAGGTTTTTGAGAAAAAGTTAGTTTTGGTATAAGTTAGGTTTTTAAGAAAAAGTTAGGTTTTTTCGAAAAAGTTAGTTTTGGTATAAGTTAGGTTTTTAAGAAAAAGTTAGTTTTGGTATAAGTTAGGTTTTTTCGAAAAAGTTAGTTTTGGTAAAAGTAAGGTTTTTTAGAAAAAGTTAGTTTTGGTATAAGTTAGGTTTTTTCGAAAAAGTTAGTTTTGGTATAAATTAGGTTTTTTCGAAAAAGTTAGTTTTGGCATAAGTTAGGTTTTTTCGAAAAAGTTAGTTTTGGTATAAGTTAGGTTTTTAAGAAAAAGTTAGGTTTTTTCGAAAAAGTTAGTTTTGGTATAAGTTAGGTTTTTAAGAAAAAGTTAGTTTTGGTATAAGTTAGGTTTTTTCGAAAAAGTTAGTTTTGGTATAAGTTAGGTTTTTATGAAAAAGTAAGGTTTTTTCGAAAAAGTTAGTTTTGGTAAAAGTTAGGTTTTTTCGAAAAAGTTAGTTTTGGTATAAGTTAGGTTTTTTAGAAAAAGTTAGTTTTGGTATAAGTTAGGTTTTTTCGAAAAAGTTAGGTTTTTTCGAAAAAGTTAGTTTTGGTATAAATTAGGTTTTTTCAAAAAAGTTAGTTTTGGTATAAGTTAGGTTTTTTCGAAAAAGTTAGTTTTGGTATAAGTTAGGTTTTTTCGAAAAAGTTAGTTTTGGTATAAGTTAGGTTTTTATGAAAAAGTTAGGTTTTTTCGAAAAAGTTAGTTTTGGTATAAGTTAGGTTTTTAGGAAAAGTTAGTTTTGGTATAAGTTAGGTTTTTAAGAAAAAGTTAGTTTTGGTATAAGTTAGGTTTTTATGAGAAAGTTAGGTTTTTTCGAAAAAGTTAGTTTTGGTATAAGTTAGGTTTTTAAGAAAAAGTTAGTTTTGGTATAAGTTAGGTTTTTTCGAAAAAGTTAGGTTTTTTCGAAAAAGTTAGTTTTGGTATAAATTAGGTTTTTTCAAAAAAGTTAGTTTTGGTATAAGTTAGGTTTTTTCGAAAAAGTTAGTTTTGGTATAAGTTAGGTTTTTTCGAAAAAGTTAGTTTTGGTATAAGTTAGGTTTTTATGAAAAAGTTAGGTTTTTTCGAAAAAGTTAGTTTTGGTATAAGTTAGGTTTTTAGGAAAAGTTAGTTTTGGTATAAGTTAGGTTTTTTCGAAAAAGTTAGTTTTGGTATAAGTTAGGTTTTTGAGAAAAAGTTAGTTTTGGTATAAGTTAGGTTTTTTCGAAAAAATTAGTTTTGGTATAAGTTAGGTTTTTTCGAAAAAGTTAGTTTTGGTATAAGTTAGGTTTTTTCGAAAAAGTTAGTTTTGGTATAAATTAGGTTTTTTCGAAAAAGTTAGTTTTGGTATAAGTTAGGTTTTTTTAGAAAAAGTTAGTTTTGGTATAAGTTAGGTTTTTATGAAAAAGTTAGTTTTGGTATAAGTTAGGTTTTTTCGAAAAAGTTAGTTTTGGTATAAGTTAGGTTTTTTCGAAAAAGTTAGGTTTTTTCGAAAAAGTTAGTTTTGGTATAAATTAGGTTTTTTCAAAAAAGTTAGTTTTGGTATAAGTTAGGTTTTTTCGAAAAAGTTAGTTTTGGTTTAAGTTAGGTTTTTTAGAAAAAGTTAGTTTTGGTATAAGTTAGGTTTTTGAGAAAAAGTTAGGTTTTTAAGAAAAAGTTAGTTTTGGTAAAAGTTAGGTTTTTTCGAAAAAGTAAGGTTTTTTCAAAAAAGTTAGGTTTTTTAGAAAAAGTTAGTTTTGGTAAAAGTTAGGTTTTTTCGAAAAAATTAGTTTTTTTAAAAGTTAGGTTTTGTCGAAAAAGTAAGGTTTTTTCGAAAAAGTTAGTTTTGGTATAAGTTAGGTTTTTAAGAAAAAGTTAGTTTTGGTATAAGTTAGGTTTTTTCGAAAAAGTTAGTTTTGGTATAAGTTAGGTTTTTATGAAAAAGTTAGGTTTTTTCGAAAAAGTTAGTTTTGGTATAAGTTAGGTTTTTGAGAAAAAGTTAGTTTTGGTATAAGTTAGGTTTTTTCGAAAAAATTAGTTTTGGTATAAGTTAGGTTTTTTCGAAAAAGTTAGTTTTGGTATAAGTTAGGTTTTTTCGAAAAAGTTAGTTTTGGTAAAAGTTAGGTTTTTTCGAAAAAGTTAGTTTTGGTATAAGTTAGGTTTTTAAGAAAAAGTTAGTTTTGGTATAAGTTAGGTTTTTTCGAAAAAGTTAGTTTTGGTATAAGTTAGGTTTATTAGAAAAAGTTAGGTTTTTAAGAAAAAGTTAATTTTGGTATAAGCTAGGTTTTTGAGAAAAAGTTAGGTTTTTTAGAATAAGTTAGTTTTGGTAAAAGTTAGGTTTTTTCGAAAAAGTTAAGTTTTGGTATAAGTTAGGTTTTTTATAAAAAGTGAGTTTTGGTATAAGTTAGGTTTTTTCGAAAAAGTTAGTTTTGGTATAAGTTAGGTTTTTAAGAAAAAGTTAGATTTTTAAGAAAAAGTTAGGTTTTTAAGAAAAAGTTAGTTTTGGTATAAGTTAGGTTTTTGAGAAAAAGTTAGGTTTTTTATAATAAGTTAGTTTTGGTATAAGTTAGGTTTTTTAGAAAAAGTTGGGTTTTTTCGAAAAAGTTAGTTTTGGTATAAGTTAGGTTTTTTCAAAAAAGTTAGTTTTGGTATAAGTTAGGTTTTTTCGAAAAAGTTAGTTTTGGTATAAGTTAGGTTTTTGAGAAAAAGTTAGGTTTTTAAGAAAAAGTTAGTTTTGGTAAAAGTTAGGTTTTTTCGAAAAAGTAAGGTTTTTTCGAAAAAGTTAGGTTTTTTAGAAAAAGTTAGTTTTGGTAAAAGTTAGGTTTTTTCGAAAAAATTAGTTTTTTTAAAAGTTAGGTTTTGTCGAAAAAGTAAGGTTTTTGCGAAAAAGTTAGTTTTGGTATAAGTTAGGTTTTTTCGAAAAAGTTAGTTTTGGTATAAGTTAGGTTTTTTAGAAAAAGTTAGTTTTGGTAAAAGTTAGGTTTTTTAGAAAAAGTTAGGTTTTTTCGAAAAAGTTAGTTTTGGTATAAGTTAGGTTTTTTCGAAAAAGTTAGTTTTGGTATAAGTTAGGTTTTTTCGAAAAAGTTTGGTTTTTTCGAAAAAGTTAGTTTTGGTAAAAGTTAGGTTTTTTCGAAAAAGTAAGGTTTTTTAGAAAAAGTTAGTTTTGGTATAAGTTAGGTTTTTTCGAAAAAGTTAGTTTTGGTATAAGTTAGGTTTTTTCGAAAAAGTTAGTGTTGGTATAAGTTAGGTTTTTTTGAAAAAGTTAGGTTTTTTCGAAAAAGTTAGTTTTGGTAAAAGTTAGGTTTTTTCGAAAAAGTAAGGTTTTTATGAAAAAGTTAGTTTTGGTATAAGTTAGGTTTTTAAGAAAAAGTTAGTTTTGGTATAAGTTAGGTTTTTTCGAAAAAGTTAGTTTTGGTATAAGTTAGAATTTTTAGAAAAAGTTAGGTTTTTAAGAAAAAGTTAATTTTGGTATAAGCTAGGTTTTTGAGAAAAAGTTAGGTTTTTTAGAATAAGTTAGTTTTGGTAAAAGTTAGGTTTTTTCGAAAAAGTTAAGTTTTGGTATAAGTTAGGTTTTTTATAAAAAGTGAGTTTTGGTATAAGTTAGGTTTTCTAGAAAAAGTTAGTTTTGGTATAAGTTAGGTTTTTTCGAAAAAGTTAGTTTTGGTATAAGTTAGGTTTTTTCGAAAAAGTTAGTTTTGGTATAAGTTAGGTTTTTTCGAAAAAGTTAGGTTTTTTCGAAAAAGTTAGTTTTGGTAAAAGTTAGGTTTTTTCGAAAAAGTAAGGTTTTTTAGAAAAAGTTAGTTTTGGTATAAGTTAGGTTTTTTCGAAAAAGTTAGTTTTGGTATAAGTTAGGTTTTTTCGAAAAAGTTAGTTTTGGTATAAGTTAGGTTTTTTCGAAAAAGTTAGGTTTTTTCGAAAAAGTTAGTTTTGGTAAAAGTTAGGTTTTTTCGAAAAAGTAAGGTTTTTTCGAAAAAGTTAGTTTTGGTATAAGTTAGGTTTTTAAGAAAAAGTTAGTTTTGGTATAAGTTAGGTTTTTTCGAAAAAGTTAGTTTTGGTATAAGTTAGGTTTTTTAGAAAAAGTTAGGTTTTTAAGAAAAAGTTAATTTTGGTATAAGTTAGGTTTTTGAGAAAAAGTTAGGTTTTTTAGAATAAGTTTGTTTTGGTAAAAGTTAGGTTTTTTAGAAAAAGTTAGGTTTTTTCGAAAAAGTTAGTTTTGGTATAAGTTAGGTTTTTTCAAAAAAGTTAGTTTTGGTATAAGTTAGGTTTTTAAGAAAAAGTTAGATTTTTAAGAAAAAGTTAGGTTTTTAAGAAAAAGTTAGTTTTGGTATAAGTTAGGTTTTTGAGAAAAAGTTAGGTTTTTTATAATAAGTTAGTTTTGGTAAAAGTTAGGTTTTTTAGAAAAAGTTAGGTTTTTTCGAAAAAGTTAGTTTTGGTATAAGTTAGGTTTTTTCAAAAAAGTTAGTTTTGGTATAAGTTAGGTTTTTTCGAAAAAGTTAGTTTTGGTATAAGTTAGGTTTTTTCGAAAAAGTTAGTTTTGGTAAAAGTTAGGTTTTTTCGAAAAAAATAGTTTTTTTTTAAAGTTAGGTTTTGTCGAAAAAGTAAGGTTTTTTCGAAAAAGTTAGTTTTGGTAAAAGTTAGGTTTTCTCGAAAAAGTTAGTTTTGGTATAAGTTAGGTTTTTTAGAAAAAGTTAGTTTTGGTAAAAGTTAGGTTTTTTAGAAAAAGTTAGGTTTTTTAGAAAAAGTTAGTTTTTTTAAAAGTTAGGTTTTTTCGAAAAAGTTAGTTTTGGTAAAAGTTAGGTTTTTTCGAAAAAGTTAGGTTTTTTGGAAAAAGTTAGTTTTGGTAAAAGTTAGGTTTTTAAGAAAAAGTTAGTTTTGGTATAAGTTAGGTTTTTATGAAAAAGTTAGGTTTTTTCGAAAAAGTTAGTTTTGGTAAAAGTTAGGTTTTTTCGAAAAAGTAAGGTTTTTTAGAAAAAGTTAGTTTTGGTATAAGTTAGGTTTTTTCGAAAAAGTTAGTTTTGGTATAAGTTAGGTTTTTAAGAAAAAGTTAGTTTTGGTATAAGTTAGGTTTTTGAGAAAAAGTTAGTTTTGGTATAAGTTAGGTTTTTTCGAAAAAGTTAGTTTTGGTATAAGTTAGGTTTTTTCGAAAAAGTAAGGTTTTTTAGAAAAAGTTAGTTTTGGTATAAGTTAGGTTTTTTCGAAAAAGTTAGTTTTGGTATAAGTAAGGTTTTTAAGAAAAAGTTAGATTTTTAAGAAAAAGTTAGGTATTTAAGAAAAAGTTAGTTTTGGTATAAGTTAGGTTTTTGAGAAAAAGTTAGGTTTTTTATAATAAGTTAGTTTTGGTAAAAGTTAGGTTTTTTAGAAAAAGTTAGGTTTTTTCGAAAAAGTTAGTTTTGGTATAAGTTAGGTTTTTGAGAAAAAGTTAGGTTTTTAAGAAAAAGTTAGTTTTGGTAAAAGTTAGGTTTTTTCGAAAAAGTAAGGTTTTTTCGAAAAAGTTAGGTTTTTTAGAAAAAGTTAGTTTTGTTAAAAGTTAGGTTTTTTCGAAAAAATTAGTTTTTTTAAAAGTTAGGTTTTGTCGAAAAAGTAAGGTTTTTTCGAAAAAGTTAGTTTTGGTATAAGTTAGGTTTTTTAGAAAAAGTTAGTTTTGGTATAAGTTAGGTTTTTAAGAAAAAGTTAGTTTTGGTATAAGTTAGGTTTTTTCGAAAAAGTTAGTTTTGGTATAAGTTAGGTTTTTATGAAAAAGTTAGGTTTTTTCGAAAAAGTTAGTTTTGGTAAAAGTTAGGTTTTTTCGAAAAAGTAAGGTTTTTTAGAAAAAGTTAGTTTTGGTATAAGTTAGGTTTTTTCGAAAAAGTAAGTTTTGGTAAAAGTTAGGTTTTTTCGAAAAAGTTAGGTTTTTTCGAAAAAGTTAGTTTTGGTATAAGTTAGGTTTTTTAGAAAAAGTTAGTTTTGGTATAAGTTAGGTTTTTTAGAAAAAGTTAGGTTTTTTGGTAAAAGTTAGGTTTTTTCGAAAAAGTTAGTTTTGGTATAAGTTAGGTTTTTTCGAAAAAGTTAGTTTTGTTTAAAGTTAGGTTTTTTCGAAAAAGTTAGTTTTGGTATAAGTTAGGTTTTTTAGAAAAAGTTAGTTTTGGTATAAGTAAGGTTTTTTCGAAAAAGTTAGTTTTGGTATAAGTTAGGTTTTTTCGAAAAAGTTAGTTTTTGGTATAAGTTAGGTTTTTTCGAAAAAGTTAGTTTTGGTATAAGTTAGGTTTTTAAGAAAAAGTTAGTTTTGGTATAAGTTAGGTTTTTTCGAAAAAGTTAGTTTTGGTATAAGTTAGGTTTTTAAGAAAAAGTTAGTTTTGGTATAAGTTAGGTTTTTGAGAAAAAGTTAGTTTTGGTATAAGTTAGGTTTTTTCGAAAAAGTTAGTTTTGGTATAAGTTAGGTTTTTTCGAAAAAGTAAGGTTTTTTAGAAAAAGTTAGTTTTGGTATAAGTTAGGTTTTTTCGAAAAAGTTAGTTTTGGTATAAGTTAGGTTTTTTCGAAAAAGTTAGTTTTGGTATAAGTTAGGTTTTTAAGAAAAAGTTAGTTTTGGTATAAGTTAGGTTTTTTCGAAAAAGTTAGTTTTGGTATAAGTTAGGTTTTTTCGAAAAAGTTAGTTTTGGTATAAGTTAGGTTATTAAGAAAAAGTTAGATTTGTAAGAAAAAGTTAGGTTTTTAAGAAAAAGTTAGTTTTGGTATAAGTTAGGTTTTTGAGAAAAAGTTAGGTTTTTTATAATAAGTTAGTTTTGGTAAAAGTTAGGTTTTTTAGAAAAAGTTAGGTTTTTTCGAAAAAGTTAGTTTTGGTATAAGTTAGGTTTTTTCAAAAAAGTTAGTTTTGGTATAAGTTAGGTTTTTTCGAAAAAGTTAGTTTTGGTATAAGTTAGGTTTTTGAGAAAAAGTTAGGTTTTTAAGAAAAAGTTAGTTTTGGTAAAAGTTAGGTTTCTTCGAAAAAGTAAGGTTTTTTCGAAAAAGTTAGGTTTTTTAGAAAAAGTTAGTTTTGGTAAAAGTTAGGTTTTTTCGAAAAAATTAGTTTTTTTAAAAGTTAGGTTTTGTCGAAAAAGTAAGGTTTTTTCGAAAAAGTTAGTTTTGGTATAAGTTAGGTTTTTTAGAAAAAGTTAGTTTTGGTATAAGTTAGGTTTTTAAGAAAAAGTTAGGTTTTTAAGAAAAAGTTAGTTTTGGTAAAAGTTAGGTTTCTTCGAAAAAGTAAGGTTTTTTAGAAAAAGTTAGTTTTGGTATAAGTTAGGTTTTTTCGAAAAAGTTAGTTTTGGTATAAGTTAGGTTTTTTAGAAAAAGTTAGTTTTGGTATAAGTTAGGTTTTTTCAAAAAAGTTAGTTTTGGTATAAGTTAGGTTTTTTCGAAAAAGTTAGTTTTGGTATAAGTTAGGTTTTTTCGAAAAAGTAAGGTTTTTTAGAAAAAGTTAGTTTTGGTATAAGTTAGGTTTTTTCGAAAAAGTTAGTTTTGGTATAAGTTAGGTTTTTGAGAAAAAGTTAGGTTTTTAAGAAAAAGTTAGTTTTGGTAAAATTTAGGTTTCTTCGAAAAAGTAAGGTTTTTTCGAAAAAGTTAGGTTTTTTAGAATAAGTTAGTTTTGGTAAAAGTTAGGTTTTTTCGAAAAAATTAGTTTTTTTAAAAGTTAGGTTTTGTCGAAAAAGTAAGGTTTTTTCGAAAAAGTTAGTTTTGGTATAAGTTAGGTTTTTTAGAAAAAGTTAGTTTTGGTATAAGTTAGGTTTTTAAGAAAAAGTTAGTTTTGGTATAAGTTAGGTTTTTATGAAAAAGTTAGGTTTTTTCGAAAAAGTTAGTTTTGGTAAAAGTTAGGTTTTTTCGAAAAAGTAAGTTTTTTTAGAAAAAGTTAGTTTTGGTATAAGTTAGGTTTTTTCGAAAAAGTAAGTTTTGGTAAAAGTTAGGTTTTTTCGAAAAAGTTAGGTTTTTTCGAAAAAGTTAGTTTTGGTATAAGTTAGGTTTTTTAGAAAAAGTTAGTTTTGGTATAAGTTAGGTTTTTTAGAAACAGTTAGTTTTGGTAAAAGTTAGGTTTTTTCGAAAAAGTTAGTTTTGGTATAAGTTAGGTTTTTTAGAAAAAGTGAGTTTTGGTAAAAGTTAGGTTTTTTCGAAAAAGTTAGTTTTTTTATAAGTTAGGTTTTTTCGAAAAAGTTAGTTTTTTTATGAGTTAGGTTTTTTCGAAAAAGTTAGTTTTGGTATAAGTTAGGTTTTTTCGAAAAAGTTAGTATTGGTATAAGTTAGGTTTTTTCTTAAAAGTTAGTTTTGGTATAAGTTAGGTTTTTTAGAAAAAGTTAGTTTTTTCATAAGTTAGGTTTTTTCGAAAAAGTTAGTTTTTTTATGAGTTAGGTTTTTTAGAAAAAGTTAGTTTTGGTATAAGTTAGGTTTTTATGAAAAAGTTAGGTTTTTTCGAAAAAGTTAGTTTTGGTAAAAGTTGGGTTTTTAAGAAAAAGTTAGTTTTGGTATAAGTTAGGTTTTTATGAAAAAGTTAGGTTTTTTCGAAAAAGTTAGTTTTGGTAAAAGTTAGGTTTTTTCGAAAAAGTTAGTATTGGTATAAGTTAGGTTTTTTCTTAAAAGTTAGTTTTGGTATAAGTTAGGTTTTTTCGAAAAAGTTAGTTTTTTTTTAAGTTAGGTTTTTTCGAAAAAGTTAGTTTTTTTATGAGTTAGGTTTTTTCGAAAAAGTTAGTTTTGGTATAAGTTAGGTTTTTTCGAAAAAGTTAGTATTGGTATAAGTTAGGTTTTTTCTTAAAAGTTAGTTTTGGTATAAGTTAGGTTTTTTAGAAAAAGTGAGTTTTGGTATAAGTTAGGTTTTTATGAAAAAGTTAGTTTTGGTATAAGTTAGGTTTTTTCGAAAAAGTTAGGTTTTTTAGAAAAAGTTAGTTTTGGTATAAGTTAGGTTTTTATGAAAAAGTTAGTTTTGGTATAAGTTAGGTTTTTTCGAAAAAGTTAGTTTTGGTATAAGTTAGGTTTTTTAGAAAAAGTTAGGTTTTTAAGAAAAAGTTAATTTTGGTATAAGTTAGGTTTTTGAGAAAAAGCTAGGTTTTAAGAATAAGTTAGTTTTGGTAAAAGTTAGGTTTTTTCGAAAAAGTCAGTTTTGTTAAAAGTTAGGTTTTTTCGAAAAAGTTAGTTTTGTTATAAGTTAGGTTTTTTCGAAAAAGTTAGTTTTTTTATGAGTTAGGTTTTTTCTTAAAAGTTAGTTTTGGTATAAGTTAGGTTTTTTAGAAAAAGTTAGTTTTTTTATAAGTTAGGTTTTTTCGAAAAAGTTAGTTTTTTTATGAGTTAGGTTTTTTCGAAAAAGTTAGTTTTGGTATAAGTTAGGTTTTTTCGAGAAAGTTAGTATTGGTATAAGTTAGGTTTTTTCTTAAAAGTTAGTTTTGGTATAAGTTATTTTTTTTAGAAAAAGTTAGTTTTGATATAAGTTAGGTTTTTTAGAAAAAGTTAGTTTTGGTATAAGTTAGGTTTTTTAGAAAAAGTTAGGTTTTTAAGAAAAAGTTAATTTTGGTATTAGTTAGGTTTTTGAGAAAAAGCTAGGTTTTTTAAAATAAGTTAGTTTTGGTAAAAGATAGGTTTTTTCGAAAAAGTTAGTTTTGGTATAAGTTAGGTTTTTTCGAAAAAGTTAGTTTTGGTATAAGTTAGGTTTTTTAGAAAAAGTGAGTTTTGGTATAAGTTAGGTTTTTTCGAAAAAGTTAGTTTTTTTATAAGTTAGGTTTTTTCGAAAAAGGTAGTTTTTTTATGAGTTAGGTTTTTTCGAAAAAGTTAGTTTTGGTATAAGTTAGGTTTTTTCGAAAAAGTTAGTATTGGTATAAGTTAGGTTTTTTCTTAAAAGTTAGTTTTGGTATAAGTTAGGTTTTTTAGAAAAAGTTAGGTTTTTAAGAAAAAGTTAATTTTGGTATAAGTTAGGTTTTTGAGAAAAAGCTAGGTTTTAAGAATAAGTTAGTTTTGGTAAAAGTTAGGTTTTTTCGAAAAAGTTAGTTTTGTTAAAAGTTAGGTTTTTTCGAAAAAGTTAGTTTTGTTATAAGTTAGGTTTTTTCGAAAAAGTTAGTTTTTTTATGAGTTAGGTTTTTTCTTAAAAGTTAGTTTTGGTATAAGTTAGGTTTTTTCGAAAAAGTTAGTTTTTTTATAAGTTAGGTTTTTTCGAAAAAGTTAGTTTTTTTATGAGTTAGGTTTTTTCGAAAAAGTTAGTTTTGGTATAAGTTAGGTTTTTTCGAGAAAGTTAGTATTGGTATAAGTTAGGTTTTTTCTTAAAAGTTAGTTTTGGTATAAGTTATTTTTTTTAGAAAAAGTTAGTTTTGATATAAGTTAGGTTTTTTAGAAAAAGTTAGTTTTGGTATAAGTTAGGTTTTTTAGAAAAAGTTAGGTTTTTAAGAAAAAGTTAATTTTGGTATTAGTTAGGTTTTTGAGAAAAAGCTAGGTTTTTTAAAATAAGTTAGTTTTGGTAAAAGATAGGTTTTTTCGAAAAAGTTAGTTTTGGTATAAGTTAGGTTTTTTAGAAAAAGTTAGTTTTGGTATAAGTTAGGTTTTTATAAAAAAGTTAGGTTTTTTCGAAAAAGTTAGTTTTGGTAAAAGTTAGGTTTTTAAGAAAAAGTTAGTTTTGGTATAAGTTAGGTTTTTATGAAAAAGTTAGGTTTTTTCGAAAAAGTTAGTTTTGGTAAAAGTTAGGTTTTTAAGAAAAAGTTAGTTTTGGTATAAGTTAGGTTTTTTCGAAAAAGTTAGTTTTGGTATAAATTAGGTTTTTTCGAAAAAGTTAGTTTTGGTATAAGTTAGGTTTTTTAGAAAAAGTTAGTTTTGGTATAAGTTAGGTTTTTTAGAAAAAGTTAGTTTTGGTATAAGTTAGGTTTTTATGAAAAAGTTAGGTTTTTTCGAAAAAGTTAGTTTTGGTAAAAGTTAGGTTTTTTCGAAAAAGTAAGGTTTTTTAGGAAAAGTTAGTTTTGGTATAAGTTAGGTTTTTTCGAAAAAGTTAGTTTGGGTATAAGTTAGGTTTTTAAGAAAAAGTTAGTTTTGGTATAAGTTAGGTTTTTATGAAAAAGTTAGGTTTTTTCGAAAAAGTTAGTTTTGGTATAAGTTAGGTTTTTTCGAAAAAGTAAGGTTTTTTAGAAAAAGTTAGTTTTGGTATAAGTTAGGTTTTTTCGAAAAAGTTAGTTTGGGTATAAGTTAGGTTTTTAAGAAAAAGTTAATTTTGGTATAAGTTAGGTTTTTTAGAAAAAGTTAGTTTTGGTAAAAGTTAGGTTTTTTCGAAAAAGTAAGGTTTTTTAGAAAAAGTTAGTTTTGGTATAAGTTAGGTTTTTTCGAAAAAGTTAGTTTTTTTATAAGTTAGGTTTTTTCGAAAAAGTTAGTTTTGGTAAAAGTTAGGTTTTTTCGAAAAAGTTAGGTTTTTTAGAAAAAGTTAGGTTTTTAAGAAAAAGATAATTTTGGTATAAGTTAGGTTTTTGAGAAAAAGTTAGGTTTTTTAGAATAAGTTAGTTTTGGTAAAAGTTAGGTTTTTTCGAAAAAGTTAGTTTTGGTATAAGTTAGGTTTTTTCGAAAAAGTTAGTTTTGGTATAAGTAAGGTTTTTTAGAAAAAGTTAGTTTTGGTATAAGTTAGGTTTTTTAGCTAAAGTGAGTTTTGGTAAAAGTTAGGTTTTTTCGAAAAAGTTAGTTTTTTTATAAGTTAGGTTTTTTCGAAAAAGTTAGTTTTGGTATGAGTTAGGTTTTTTCGAAAAAGTTAGTTTTGGTATAAGTTAGGTTTTTTCGAAAAAGTTAGTATTGGTATAAGTTAGGTTTTTTAGAAAAAGTTAGTTTTGGTATAACTTAGGTTTTTTAGAAAAAGTTAGTTTTGGTATAAGTTAGGTTTTTTAGAAAAAGTTAGTTTTGGTATAAGTTAGGTTTTTATGAAAAAGTTAGGTTTTTTCGAAAAAGTTAGTTTTGGTAAAAGTTAGGTTTTTTCGAAAAAGTTAGTTTTGGTATAAGTTAGGTTTTTTCGAAAAAGTAAGTTTTGGTAAAAGTTAGGTTTTTTCGAAAAAGTTAGGTTTTTTCGAAAAAGTTAGTTTTGGTATAAGTTAGGTTTTTTAGAAAAAGTTAGTTTTGGTATAAGTTAGGTTTTTTAGAAAAAGTTAGGTTTTTTGGTAAAAGTTAGGTTTTTTCGAAAAAGTTAGTTTTGGTATAAGTTAGGTTTTTTAGAAAAAGTTAGTTTTGGTATAAGTTAGGTTTTTTAGAAAAAGTTAGGTTTTTTGGTAAAAGTTAGGTTTTTTCGAAAAAGTTAGTTTTGGTATAAGTTAGGTTTTTTAGAAAAAGTTAGGTTTTTTCGAAAAAGTTAGTTTTGGTATAAGTTAGGTTTTTAAGAAAAAGTTAGTTTTGGTATAAGTTAGGTTTTTTCGAAAAAGTTAGTTTTGGTATAAGTTAGGTTTTTTAGAAAAAGTTAGGTTTTTTCGAAAAAGTTAGTTTTGGTATAAGTTAGGTTTTTTCGAAAAAGTTAGTTTTGGTATAAGTTAGGTTTTTTCGAAAAAGTTAGTTTTGGTATAAGTTAGGTTTTTTCGAAAAAGTTAGTTTTGGTATAAGTTAGGTTTTTTAGAAAAAGCTAGGTTTTTTCGAAAAAGTTAGTTTTGGTATAAGTTAGGTTTTTTCGAAAAAGTTAGTTTTGGTATAAGTTAGGTTTTTAAGAAAAAGTTAGTTTTGGTTTAAGTTAGGTTTTTTCGAAAAGTTAGTTTTGGTATAAGTTAGGTTTTAACGAAAAAGTTAGTTTTGGTATAAGTTAGGTTTTTAAGAAAAAGTTAGTTTTGGTATAAGTTAGGTTTTTTCGAAAAAGTTAGTTTTGGTATAAGTTAGGTTTTTTAGAAAAACTAACTTTTTTCGAAAAAGTTAGTTTTGGTATAAGTTAGGTTTTTTCGAAAAAGTTAGTTTTGGTATAAGTTAGGTTTTTAAGAAAAAGTTAGTTTTGGTATAAGTTAGGTTTTTTAGAAAAAGTTAGTTTTGGTATAAGTTAGGTTTTTTCGAAAAAGTTAGGTTTTTTCGAAAAAGTTAGTTTTGGTATAAGTTAGGTTTTTAAGAAAAAGTTAGTTTTGGTATAAGTTAGGTTTTTTCGAAAAAGTTAGTTTTGGTATAAGTTAGGTTTTTAAGAAAAAGTTAGATTTTTAAGAAAAAGTTGGGTTTTTAAGAAAAAGTTAGTTTTGGTATAAGTTAGGTTTTTGAGAAAAAGTTAGGTTTTTTATAATAAGTTAGTTTTGGTAAAAGTTAGGTTTTTTAGAAAAAGTTAGGTTTTTTCGAAAAAGTTAGTTTTGGTATAAGTTAGGTTTTTTCAAAAAAGTTAGTTTTGGTATAAGTTAGGTTTTTTCGAAAAAGTTAGTTTTGGTACAAGTTAGGTTTTTGAGAAAAAGTTAGTTTTGGTATAAGTTAGGTTTTTAAGAAAAAGTTAGGTTTTTTCGAAAAAGTTAGTTTTGGTATAAGTTAGGTTTTTAAGAAAAAGTTAGTTTTGGTATAAGTTAGGTTTTTTCGAAAAAGTTAGTTTTGGTAAAAGTAAGGTTTTTTAGAAAAAGTTAGTTTTGGTATAAGTTAGGTTTTTTCGAAAAAGTTAGTTTTGGTATAAATTAGGTTTTTTCGAAAAAGTTAGTTTTGGCATAAGTTAGGTTTTTTCGAAAAAGTTAGTTTTGGTATAAGTTAGGTTTTTAAGAAAAAGTTAGGTTTTTTCGAAAAAGTTAGTTTTGGTATAAGTTAGGTTTTTAAGAAAAAGTTAGTTTTGGTATAAGTTAGGTTTTTTCGAAAAAGTTAGTTTTGGTATAAGTTAGGTTTTTATGAAAAAGTTAGGTTTTTTCGAAAAAGTTAGTTTTGGTAAAAGTTAGGTTTTTTCGAAAAAGTTAGTTTTGGTATAAGTTAGGTTGTTATGAGAAAGTTAGGTTTTTTCGAAAAAGTTAGTTTTGGTATAAGTTAGGTTTTTAAGAAAAAGTTAGTTTTGGTATAAGTTAGGTTTTTTCGAAAAAGTTAGGTTTTTTCGAAAAAGTTAGTTTTGGTATAAATTAGGTTTTTTCAAAAAAGTTAGTTTTGGTATAAGTTAGGTTTTTTCGAAAAAGTTAGTTTTGGTATAAGTTAGGTTTTTTCGAAAAAGTTAGTTTTGGTATAAGTTAGGTTTTTATGAAAAAGTTAGGTTTTTTCGAAAAAGTTAGTTTTGGTATAAGTTAGGTTTTTAGGAAAAGTTAGTTTTGGTATAAGTTAGGTTTTTTCGAAAAAGTTAGTTTTGGTATAAGTTAGGTTTTTGAGAAAAAGTTAGTTTTGGTATAAGTTAGGTTTTTTCGAAAAAATTAGTTTTGGTATAAGTTAGGTTTTTTCGAAAAAGTTAGTTTTGGTATAAGTTAGGTTTTTTCGAAAAAGTTAGTTTTGGTATAAATTAGGTTTTTTCGAAAAAGTTAGTTTTGGTATAAGTTAGGTTTTTTTAGAAAAAGTTAGTTTTGGTATAAGTTAGGTTTTTATGAAAAAGTTAGTTTTGGTATAAGTTAGGTTTTTTCGAAAAAGTTAGTTTTGGTATAAGTTAGGTTTTTTCGAAAAAGTTAGGTTTTTTCGAAAAAGTTAGTTTTGGTATAAATTAGGTTTTTTCAAAAAAGTTAGTTTTGGTATAAGTTAGGTTTTTTCGAAAAAGTTAGTTTTGGTTTAAGTTAGGTTTTTTAGAAAAAGTTAGTTTTGGTATAAGTTAGGTTTTTGAGAAAAAGTTAGGTTTTTAAGAAAAAGTTAGTTTTGGTAAAAGTTAGGTTTTTTCGAAAAAGTAAGGTTTTTTCAAAAAAGTAAGGTTTTTTAGAAAAAGTTAGTTTTGGTAAAAGTTAGGTTTTTTCGAAAAAATTAGTTTTTTTAAAAGTTAGGTTTTGTCGAAAAAGTAAGGTTTTTTCGAAAAAGTTAGTTTTGGTATAAGTTAGGTTTTTAAGAAAAAGTTAGTTTTGGTATAAGTTAGGTTTTTTCGAAAAAGTTAGTTTTGGTATAAGTTAGGTTTTTATGAAAAAGTTAGGTTTTTTCGAAAAAGTTAGTTTTGGTATAAGTTAGGTTTTTGAGAAAAAGTTAGTTTTGGTATAAGTTAGGTTTTTTCGAAAAAATTAGTTTTGGTATAAGTTAGGTTTTTTCGAAAAAGTTAGTTTTGGTATAAGTTAGGTTTTTTCGAAAAAGTTAGTTTTGGTAAAAGTTAGGTTTTTTCGAAAAAGTTAGTTTTGGTATAAGTTAGGTTTTTAAGAAAAAGTTAGTTTTGGTATAAGTTAGGTTTTTTCGAAAAAGTTAGTTTTGGTATAAGTTAGGTTTATTAGAAAAAGTTAGGTTTTTAAGAAAAAGTTAATTTTGGTATAAGCTAGGTTTTTGAGAAAAAGTTAGGTTTTTTAGAATAAGTTAGTTTTGGTAAAAGTTAGGTTTTTTCGAAAAAGTTAAGTTTTGGTATAAGTTAGGTTTTTTATAAAAAGTGAGTTTTGGTATAAGTTAGGTTTTTTCGAAAAAGTTAGTTTTGGTATAAGTTAGGTTTTTAAGAAAAAGTTAGATTTTTAAGAAAAAGTTAGGTATTTAAGAAAAAGTTAGTTTTGGTATAAGTTAGGTTTTTGAGAAAAAGTTAGGTTTTTTATAATAAGTTAGTTTTGGTATAAGTTAGGTTTTTTAGAAAAAGTTGGGTTTTTTCGAAAAAGTTAGTTTTGGTATAAGTTAGGTTTTTTCAAAAAAGTTAGTTTTGGTATAAGTTAGGTTTTTTCGAAAAAGTTAGTTTTGGTATAAGTTAGGTTTTTGAGAAAAAGTTAGGTTTTTAAGAAAAAGTTAGTTTTGGTAAAAGTTAGGTTTTTTCGAAAAAGTAAGGTTTTTTCGAAAAAGTTAGGTTTTTTAGAAAAAGTTAGTTTTGGTAAAAGTTAGGTTTTTTCGAAAAAATTAGTTTTTTTAAAAGTTAGGTTTTGTCGAAAAAGTAAGGTTTTTGCGAAAAAGTTAGTTTTGGTATAAGTTAGGTTTTTTCGAAAAAGTTAGTTTTGGTATAAGTTAGGTTTTTTAGAAAAAGTTAGTTTTGGTAAAAGTTAGGTTTTTTAGAAAAAGTTAGGTTTTTTCGAAAAAGTTAGTTTTGGTATAAGTTAGGTTTTTTCGAAAAAGTTAGTTTTGGTATAAGTTAGGTTTTTTCGAAAAAGTTTGGTTTTTTCGAAAAAGTTAGTTTTGGTAAAAGTTAGGTTTTTTCGAAAAAGTAAGGTTTTTTAGAAAAAGTTAGTTTTGGTATAAGTTAGGTTTTTTCGAAAAAGTTAGTTTTGGTATAAGTTAGGTTTTTTCGAAAAAGTTAGTGTTGGTATAAGTTAGGTTTTTTCGAAAAAGTTAGGTTTTTTCGAAAAAGTTAGTTTTGGTAAAAGTTAGGTTTTTTCGAAAAAGTAAGGTTTTTATGAAAAAGTTAGTTTTGGTATAAGTTAGGTTTTTAAGAAAAAGTTAGTTTTGGTATAAGTTAGGTTTTTTCGAAAAAGTTAGTTTTGGTATAAGTTAGAATTTTTAGAAAAAGTTAGGTTTTTAAGAAAAAGTTAATTTTGGTATAAGCTAGGTTTTTGAGAAAAAGTTAGGTTTTTTAGAATAAGTTAGTTTTGGTAAAAGTTAGGTTTTTTCGAAAAAGTTAAGTTTTGGTATAAGTTAGGTTTTTTATAAAAAGTGAGTTTTGGTATAAGTTAGGTTTTCTAGAAAAAGTTAGTTTTGGTATAAGTTAGGTTTTTTCGAAAAAGTTAGTTTTGGTATAAGTTAGGTTTTTTCGAAAAAGTTAGTTTTGGTATAAGTTAGGTTTTTTCGAAAAAGTTAGGTTTTTTCGAAAAAGTTAGTTTTGGTAAAAGTTAGGTTTTTTCGAAAAAGTAAGGTTTTTTAGAAAAAGTTAGTTTTGGTATAAGTTAGGTTTTTTCGAAAAAGTTAGTTTTGGTATAAGTTAGGTTTTTTCGAAAAAGTTAGTTTTGGTATAAGTTAGGTTTTTTCGAAAAAGTTAGGTTTTTTCGAAAAAGTTAGTTTTGGTAAAAGTTAGGTTTTTTCGAAAAAGTAAGGTTTTTTCGAAAAAGTTAGTTTTGGTATAAGTTAGGTTTTTAAGAAAAAGTTAGTTTTGGTATAAGTTAGGTTTTTTCGAAAAAGTTAGTTTTGGTATAAGTTAGGTTTTTTAGAAAAAGTTAGGTTTTTAAGAAAAAGTTAATTTTGGTATAAGTTAGGTTTTTGAGAAAAAGTTAGGTTTTTTAGAATAAGTTTGTTTTGGTAAAAGTTAGGTTTTTTAGAAAAAGTTAGGTTTTTTCGAAAAAGTTAGTTTTGGTATAAGTTAGGTTTTTTCAAAAAAGTTAGTTTTGGTATAAGTTAGGTTTTTAAGAAAAAGTTAGATTTTTAAGAAAAAGTTAGGTTTTTAAGAAAAAGTTAGTTTTGGTATAAGTTAGGTTTTTGAGAAAAAGTTAGGTTTTTTATAATAAGTTAGTTTTGGTAAAAGTTAGGTTTTTTAGAATAAGTTAGGTTTTTTCGAAAAAGTTAGTTTTGGTATAAGTTAGGTTTTTTCAAAAAAGTTAGTTTTGGTATAAGTTAGGTTTTTTCGAAAAAGTTAGTTTTGGTATAAGTTAGGTTTTTTCGAAAAAGTTAGTTTTGGTAAAAGTTAGGTTTTTTCGAAAAAAATAGTTTTTTTTTAAAGTTAGGTTTTGTCGAAAAAGTAAGGTTTTTTCGAAAAAGTTAGTTTTGGTATAAGTTAGGTTTTTTCGAAAAAGTTAGTTTTGGTATAAGTTAGGTTTTTTAGAAAAAGTTAGTTTTGGTAAAAGTTAGGTTTTTTAGAAAAAGTTAGGTTTTTTAGAAAAAGTTAGTTTTTTTAAAAGTTAGGTTTTTTCGAAAAAGTTAGTTTTGGTAAAAGTTAGGTTTTTTCGAAAAAGTTAGGTTTTTTGGAAAAAGTTAGTTTTGGTAAAAGTTAGGTTTTTAAGAAAAAGTTAGTTTTGGTATAAGTTAGGTTTTTATGAAAAAGTTAGGTTTTTTCGAAAAAGTTAGTTTTGGTAAAAGTTAGGTTTTTTCGAAAAAGTAAGGTTTTTTAGAAAAAGTTAGTTTTGGTATAAGTTAGGTTTTTTCGAAAAAGTTAGTTTTGGTATAAGTTAGGTTTTTAAGAAAAAGTTAGTTTTGGTATAAGTTAGGTTTTTGAGAAAAAGTTAGTTTTGGTATAAGTTAGGTTTTTTCGAAAAAGTTAGTTTTGGTATAAGTTAGGTTTTTTCGAAAAAGTAAGGTTTTTTAGAAAAAGTTAGTTTTGGTATAAGTTAGGTTTTTTCGAAAAAGTTAGTTTTGGTATAAGTTAGGTTTTTAAGAAAAAGTTAGATTTTTAAGAAAAAGTTAGGTTTTTAAGAAAAAGTTAGTTTTGGTATAAGTTAGGTTTTTGAGAAAAAGTTAGGTTTTTTATAATAAGTTAGTTTTGGTAAAAGTTAGGTTTTTTAGAAAAAGTTAGGTTTTTTCGAAAAAGTTAGTTTTGGTATAAGTTAGGTTTTTGAGAAAAAGTTAGGTTTTTAAGAAAAAGTTAGTTTTGGTAAAAGTTAGGTTTTTTCGAAAAAGTAAGGTTTTTTCGAAAAAGTTAGGTTTTTTAGAAAAAGTTAGTTTTGTTAAAAGTTAGGTTTTTTCGAAAAAATTAGTTTTTTTAAAAGTTAGGTTTTGTCGAAAAAGTAAGGTTTTTTCGAAAAAGTTAGTTTTGGTATAAGTTAGGTTTTTTAGAAAAAGTTAGTTTTGGTATAAGTTAGGTTTTTAAGAAAAAGTTAGTTTTGGTATAAGTTAGGTTTTTTCGAAAAAGTTAGTTTTGGTATAAGTTAGGTTTTTATGAAAAAGTTAGGTTTTTTCGAAAAAGTTAGTTTTGGTAAAAGTTAGGTTTTTTCGAAAAAGTAAGGTTTTTTAGAAAAAGTTAGTTTTGGTATAAGTTAGGTTTTTTCGAAAAAGTAAGTTTTGGTAAAAGTTAGGTTTTTTCGAAAAAGTTAGGTTTTTTCGAAAAAGTTAGTTTTGGTATAAGTTAGGTTTTTTAGAAAAAGTTAGTTTTGGTATAAGTTAGGTTTTTTAGAAAAAGTTAGGTTTTTTGGTAAAAGTTAGGTTTTTTCGAAAAAGTTAGTTTTGGTATAAGTTAGGTTTTTTCGAAAAAGTTAGTTTTGGTTAAAGTTAGGTTTTTTCGAAAAAGTTAGTTTTGGTATAAGTTAGGTTTTTTAGAAAAAGTTAGTTTTGGTATAAGTAAGGTTTTTTCGAAAAAGTTAGTTTTGGTATAAGTTAGGTTTTTTCGAAAAAGTTAGTTTTTGGTATAAGTTAGGTTTTTTCGAAAAAGTTAGTTTTGGTATAAGTTAGGTTTTTAAGAAAAAGTTAGTTTTGGTATAAGTTAGGTTTTTTCGAAAAAGTTAGTTTTGGTATAAGTTAGGTTTTTAAGAAAAAGTTAGTTTTGGTATAAGTTAGGTTTTTGAGAAAAAGTTAGTTTTGGTATAAGTTAGGTTTTTTCGAAAAAGTTAGTTTTGGTATAAGTTAGGTTTTTTCGAAAAGTAAGGTTTTTTAGAAAAAGTTAGTTTTGGTATAAGTTAGGTTTTTTCGAAAAAGTTAGTTTTGGTATAAGTTAGGTTTTTTCGAAAAAGTTAGTTTTGGTATAAGTTAGGTTTTTAAGAAAAAGTTAGTTTTGGTATAAGTTAGGTTTTTTCGAAAAAGTTAGTTTTGGTATAAGTTAGGTTTTTTCGAAAAAGTTAGTTTTGGTATAAGTTAGGTTATTAAGAAAAAGTTAGATTTGTAAGAAAAAGTTAAGTTTTAAGAAAAAGTTAGTTTTGGTATAAGTTAGGTTTTTGAGAAAAAGTTAGGTTTTTTATAATAAGTTAGTTTTGGTAAAAGTTAGGTTTTTTAGAAAAAGTTAGGTTTTTTCGAAAAAGTTAGTTTTGGTATAAGTTAGGTTTTTTCAAAAAAGTTAGTTTTGGTATAAGTTAGGTTTTTTCGAAAAAGTTAGTTTTGGTATAAGTTAGGTTTTTGAGAAAAAGTTAGGTTTTTAAGAAAAAGTTAGTTTTGGTAAAAGTTAGGTTTCTTCGAAAAGTAAGGTTTTTTCGAAAAAGTTAGGTTTTTTAGAAAAAGTTAGTTTTGGTAAAAGTTAGGTTTTTTCGAAAAAATTAGTTTTTTTAAAGTTAGGTTTTGTCGAAAAAGTAAGGTTTTTTCGAAAAAGTTAGTTTTGGTATAAGTTAGGTTTTTTAGAAAAAGTTAGTTTTGGTATAAGTTAGGTTTTTAAGAAAAAGTTAGGTTTTTAAGAAAAAGTTAGTTTTGGTAAAAGTTAGGTTTCTTCGAAAAAGTAAGGTTTTTTAGAAAAAGTTAGTTTTGGTATAAGTTAGGTTTTTTCGAAAAAGTTAGTTTTGGTATAAGTTAGGTTTTTTAGAAAAAGTTAGTTTTGGTATAAGTTAGGTTTTTTTCAAAAAAGTTAGTTTTGGTATAAGTTAGGTTTTTTCGAAAAAGTTAGTTTTGGTATAAGTTAGGTTTTTTCGAAAAAGTAAGGTTTTTTAGAAAAAGTTAGTTTTGGTATAAGTTAGGTTTTTTCGAAAAAGTTAGTTTTGGTATAAGTTAGGTTTTTAAGAAAAAAGTTAGATTTTTAAGAAAAAGTTAGGTTTTTAAGAAAAAGTTAGTTTTGGTATAAGTTAGGTTTTTGAGAAAAAGTTAGGTTTTTTATAATAAGTTAGTTTTGGTAAAAGTTAGTTTTTTAGAAAAAGTTAGGTTTTTTAGAAAAAGGTTAGTTTTGGTATAAGTTAGGTTTTTTCAAAAAAGTTAGTTTTGGTATAAGTTAGGGTTTTTTCGAAAAGTTAGTTTTGGTATAAGTTAGGTTTTTGAGAAAAAGTTAGGTTTTTAAGAAAAAGTTAGTTTTGGTAAAAGTTAGGTTTCTTCGAAAAAGTAAGGTTTTTTCGAAAAAGTTAGGTTTTTATGAAAAAGTTAGTTTTGGTATAAGTTAGGTTTTTTCGAAAAAATTAGTTTTTTTAAAAGTTAGG